>NC_085140.1:14019084-14319084 GCF_024139115.2 Armigeres subalbatus
GGAAGTTACGCATTGCTACAATGTCCATGTCATCCGCGAAGCAAATAAATTGACTGGATCTGTTGAAAATCGTACCCGGCTGTTACCCGGCTCTGCGACACCTTCTGGCGAATGTTGAACAACAGGCACGAAAGTCCATCACTTGTCTTAGTTCCCGGCGCGATTCGAGACGAACTGGAGTGTTCGCCGAGAATCTTCACAGTTTTGCACCATCCACCGTTGCTTTGATCAATCTGGTAAGCCCAGGAAGCTGTTCTTTTCCATAATTTTCCATAGCTCTCGCGGTCTATACCGTCGTATGTCGCCTTGAAATCAACGAACAGATGATGCGTTGGGACCTGGTATTCACGGCATTTTTGAAGGTTGCCTACAGTAAAGATCTGGTCGTTGTCGAGCGGCCGTCAACGAAGCCGGCGATAACTTCACGAACTCATTCACTAATGGTGACAGACGACGGAAGATGATCTGGGATATCACGTAGGCGGCATTAAGCATGGTGATCGCTCAAGTTTCACACTCCAGTTTGTCGCCTTTCTTGTAGATGGGGCTAACCACCTTCCTTACCACTCCTCGGTAGCTGTTCGGTTTCTCAGATTCTGACTATCAGTTTGTGACAGGCTGGCCAGCTTTTCCGGGCCATTGATGAGCTCAGCTCGAAACCATCCTACCAGCTGCTTTATTGGTCTTTAGCTGTTGAATGGCATCCTTAGCTTCCCTTAAGGGGGGGGCTGGTTGGCTTCCATCGTCCGCTGAACTGACGTTGTCATCTCCTCCGCTGCCTTGGCTTTCACTGCCTGTACTCTCAGCGCCATTCAGATGTTCCTCGTAGTGCTCTTCCATCTTTCGATCACCACACGTTCGTCCGTCAAGATGTCTCCATCCTTATCCCGGCACATTTCGGCTCGCGGCACGAAGCCTTTGCGGATGCGTTGAGCTTCTGATAGAACTTGCGTGTATCTTGACGCATGGCCAGCTGTTCCATCTCCTCGCCTCCTTCTTCCAGGCGGCGTTTCTTCTCCTGAAAAGGAGGTCCGTGTCTGCTTCCGTCATTCAACGTTCCACGTTCTGCCGGGTACCTTGCTGCAGCGCATCGCCCGCGCTGCGTCCTTCCTCAGAATCTGTTCTACTCTTCGTCGAACAATCGTTCCGTCGATTTCGACCCGACCATTGTTCTCCTGACTGCTTTGAAGTATTCCAGCAGTCCTCAAGAGGGCCCCATCAGGCTCACCTCTTCCGGCAACGCGTCTCGAGATTGCGCGTATGCAGTGGCGACATCGAGTTGCTTCATGCTCTAGGTCGTACCGCGGCGGTCGTCGGTACCGAACATTGTTGATGACGGATAGTTTTGGACGCAGTTTAACCATCCAGATAGGAGTCAGAGTCGTTAGCGCCACGATATGTCCTGACGTCGATAATGTCGGAGAAGTGCTGTCATCAATCAGAACGTGGTCGATTTGTGATTCTGTCTGCAGTGGTGATCTCAGGTGTATCGATACGGGAGGCTGTGTTGAAGGGTAGGTGCTGCGAATGCCCATATTCTTGGGCGGCGAAATCAATTAGTCGTAGGCCGTTTTCGTTCGTCAGCCGGTGAGCGCTGAACTTTCCAATAGTTGGTCTAATTCCTCCTCTTGGCCAACCTGAGCGTTCAAATCTCTATGATGATTTTGACGTCGTGCTTGGCAGCTGTCGATCACACTTCCAGCTGCGCGAAATGCGTCCTATCATCAGTGCTTCCGGAGTGTGGGCTATGGACGTGATTATGCGAAGTTAGAACCGGCCTTTGATCCTCAAGTTGCACAATCTTTCATTGATCGGCCACCACCCGATCACGCGCCTTGCATATCGCCCATCACTATGAAGCTGTTCCCAGCTGTGTGTGTTGCCGCAGCTCTGGTAGATGGTATGATTACTCTAAACGTTCGCACCCATTGATCCCTCCTTAACAAACCTCCTGCAGCGCTACGATGCGAATCCAATCCTTGAGCAATCGGCGAGTATGCGTGTGCTCCGATGAAGTTAGAGATTGCAGTTCCACGAACGAGGTTTCCAATCGCGTCCTCGTCGCAGTGGTCTTCGCCGATGGTTCCTGTACTCTCTTGTTGATTGTTCGTTGCTAAGATTTTTAAAGGTTTGCAGGCCTGACACCAAACCCCTAAATTTTCGGAGGACGACGATGGCGTGTTTCATCCGAATTTCCGCCTGCCTGGTTGCAGAACTCAACATCAGGTTAGGAACTTGTACAATTAAGTGCGTGCGATCATTAAATCCCATTGAAGCGTGATATCTCAAGTGACCATCTCAAGTTTATGAAAGGGTTTCGTTACGATTAAATCTTAGGTGTCGTAAACAATTACGTAACCATTTTGTCTGGTTTTCCCCCATGTAAGATTTTTCCCATACAATTATTTTTTTTGTTCATGTGGAACTAAAAATCGACAGCCCCTTCCCATAAGTGCTTACGTAATTGGTGTATGGTCCCTTATGGCAAATCATGTTCAACTGAGAACACTGAGTTTTCAGTGGTTGCTCAGTACGGAGCAGGCCATTTGGTATACAGGCATTGAACATAATGGATATGAATAATTGTGATAGTGTCAAAGTGAGGTCATTTGGAATAATGGACATTTGCAAATTTTTTTATGGGCTGTCCACAAACACGTGGACGGTTTTGCTTCAGTTTTTGATACCTCCTCCCCAGCAGTGAACAATTGCTCATATAAGGTTTCGAAAAATTGAATGAACTCGTGGACATTCTACCATACCTCCTCCTAAACAATCCGTGGTATGTGTATGCCTATAATAAAAATTGGACTTTTGACTAGAGTGGCACGAATAAATATCAAATTGGAAAATATGAATGAATCATGAGCTGTATCAAGTATACAGAGAAGAAAATATTGTGAATCGTGTAAAATACGGCAGACTTCAGTGGACTAATGAATATGCGAATGTCGGAGAAAATATGAAACAATATTCAACATCGAACCATATAGGGGAACCGTGAAAGTCACGAACACCTAGGTGCGGTTAGGAATCGACCCAGGGACCCTGAACGTTTCAGGAAAACTGGAGGGACATCGCCAAGATCCAGACGATTATGGAGCTCAACAATACGCCAGGTCATAGTGTATCGACCTGTAGCAACAGGTAGCCATGTATAGGGCGAAGAAATTAGGGTCCATCACAATTATGTACCGCTGACCCACGAATAACCTTCCATATTAAAAGTGTAACGAAGAGTGTCAAAATAATAAATTTGCGTTAAATTTACGTTATTCGAATTAATTTGGTACCTGCCTGGCAGAATATCTATTATTATTATTTATATTATTTATATCCTTATTATCCAGAAATCTGATTCCTAGATAACCTTTTGATGTTCCAGGACTCATTCACTTTAGAAAGATTTATTCATCAATCCAGGTTGTCTTATCCTCGTCCAAACGACAAGTTGTGATTGAAAACTCACAACCGTCGGCTTACAATTTGATTTACAACCGTCCTCGTGAAGTTGACGCAACCGGATCATTCTCTTACAATGGACGTATAAACTAACGTATCGCTCACTTTCAGTTTCGGTTTTTTCCTCCTGCTGCAAATCAATAGCACACAGATCATAGAGCAGCCAATCCAGGTTGAAACGCAGTATCGTGATGTCTGCATTGGACATTGTTTTAATGCTGAAGAACTTGGAAATGAAAGGATATATCCAAATTCGGAAATCGAACAATCTGAATGAGGTCAATGGCGCATCAGCAAAATAATAACCTGTAGCAACAGGGTGTCTACACCAATGTTTAGTCACCCTTGTTTTGTAGGCACGCAATTTGTTTTATCGCATTATTATACCGATTCTCATCCCTGGCCTTGTCATGCAATGAAAATATTCCTCGATTCAATCAGTGCTCGGAGCAGGTATGAAATTTTCATTCGATTCAATTTCTTGTTAAATGCTTTTGATCTCGTTCGTTGGTTTTCCTCATACCTGTTTCATATTTGAATGCCAATCCACTATTGCTGCAAAGGAACCGCTCCACAGTGAAGCTTTCATCGTGCTCTTCGAGTCCGCGCCGACACTTGTCAGTCAGATCAAAGCAAATTGTGAATTTCAAATTTAATAATATCTTCACTCAATTTATAGCAGAAAAACTGTTGCACTGAGAATATGCAAATCTGTTTATTTATTTTATTATAATTTCTAAGTCCAGTAAAGATCTACGAGCTGCTTGTATAATGCGGTGAGCAATGTACCAAGCGAAACGTGCTTCTTGCAACTTCTCTGAATTTTACAACAGCAATAGTTGACTAAATGGCTTCATTATTTCTGAAAGCTATCTGATCTCTCCCATCTCGAGCATATTGCATTGCAAATTCAGATCATTCTAAACTGCACCGGCGCTGCAACGATGTGCCACCACAACCCTCATTGAGGATGCATGCACCATTTCACTGTGGCACAGCACTCAACCGAACCCGTCTCCTCCATTTCCGGATTGGTTAAATGTTGATCTGAGCAAGAAGCGAAAAGTTTATGACTCCTCCAAACCCGTCGGCATCAGCTAAGCGACACTGGTTGTATAAATTATTCAAACGAGATAGACCACGGAATTCAAGCTCGAAAGTTGATCCTTGGAACAGGATGGCTGACTGGCTGTTCGCCAACCAGCAGTGACACATCCGCCAACAGCCAGCCAATAGTAGTTCGGCGGCGGAACGAAAGTGTTACAAGACACTTCACGGCATTCCAACCAGCGCAGGCAGCGCACGGCAAGGCAGAGCTATCGGGAGGTGACTTTCTTCAGGAAATTCATTTCCACTTTTCGATTTAATCCATTTTTCAATTGGTATCGAAACGTGGAAGAGAGATATGATATAGAGATACGAGTGATATAAAAAGTGAGCAATGAGGAATAAGAAACAAGAAAAATGATGTGAAAAGTGAAAAAATGAGGAGTTAGAAGTGAATACTAATATGAGAATTAAAAATGAGAAGTTTGGTAGCGAAAAATAAAAAGAGAGCAGAGGGGAATACCAAGTAAGGTGTGAGTAAACAGAAGTGGAAAGTGCGGAATGAGAAGTAACAAGTGAGAAATCAGATTTAGAAGAAGAAGCGAGAAACTAGGGTTACGATGGTATTTTGGACATTTGAATATGTTTTGGACTTTCTCCGTTTTTATTTTCGCTTCTTCTTCTTTATTTAATTTTTTATTTAATCCTTCTTTCTTTTTATTTTTTCTCAATTCTTTCTTTTTTTCCGTTATACTTATTCATTTTATTCTTCTACCTTCTTTTTTTCACCTTTTTCCATACTTCCTTTTCATTTTATCCTTTTCCATATAACATTTTTCATTTTCCTTATTCCTTTTCTCTTTTTCTTTTTCCTTTTCTCTTTTTGCTTGGGGGCAGCAGGGACTATGTCCAAGGGCTTGACGATCCCTCCCCAGGCCATCTGCGAGTTGTGGCGCCTGCCTAGGATGTGGTGGGGTTTGACAGTGGGCCCTGTTAAACCTCTATAAAAAACTGCATGTATCCGCAAGTAGGCTCCGCCAAAGCGACCGTTTGCCGCTCAAAGCGCACAAGCCCAAGTCCTGGTGTTAGGTGGGACGCTAAACAGCCCTGACACGACGGCCCTCCGACGAGACAGGAGGTTTGCGCAGGCCCAATAAGCCGCCTTTAAAAACAACTATTACGAACGACATAGAAGATAATACGACTCGATACAATCGGCAACGACCTAGGCGACGAATAAAGGATCACGATTGGAAGCTTGGAACATGGAACTGCAAGTCGCTAGGCTTCGCATGTTGCGACAGGATTCTCTATGATGAATTAAATCCCCGCAACTTCGACGTCGTAGCGCTGCAGGAAATCTGCTGGACAGGACAGAAAGTGTGGAAAAGCGGGCATCGAGCGGCTACCTTCTACCAAAGCTGTGGCACCACCAACGAGCTGGGAACCGGCTTCATAGTGCTGGGAAAGATGCGCCAACGCGTGATTGGGTGGCAGCCAATCAACGCAAGGATGTGCAAGCTGAGGATAAAAGGCCGTTTCTTCAACTATAGCATCATCAACGTGCACTGCCCACACGAAGGGAGATCCGACGACGAGAAAGAAGCGTTCTATGCGCAGCTAGAGCAGACATACGATGGATGCCCACTGCGGGACGTCAAAATCGTCATCGGTGACATGAACGCTCAGGTAGGAAGGGAGGAAATGTATAGACCGGTCATCGGACCGGATAGTCTGCATACCGTATCGAACGACAACGGCCAACGATGCATAAACTTTGCAGCCTCCCGCGGAATGGTAGTTCGAAGCACTTTCTTCTCCCGTAAGAATATCCACAAGGCCACATGGAAATCACCTAATCAAGTAACGGAAAACCAAATCGACCACGTTCTAATCGACGGTAAATTCTTCTCCGACATCACGAACGTACGCACTTACCGCAGTGCGAATGTTGAATCCGACCACTACCTCGTCGCAGTATGTCTGCGCTCAAAACTCTCGACGGTGATCAACACGCGTCAGGAGTCGTCCGCCATGGCTTAACATTGGGCGGCTACAAGACGGTGAACTAGCCCAAGACTACACGTAGCAGCTGGAAGTGGCACTCCCAACGAAAGAGCAGCTAGGCGCAGCATCTCTTGAAGATGGCTGGAGAGAAATTCGATCCGCCATTTGAAGTACCGCACCCGCTGCACTAGGCACGGTGCCTCCGGATCAGAAAAACAACTGGTAGGATGACAAATGTGAGCAGTTAGTTGAGCAGAAGAATACAGCATGGACGAGATTGCTGAAACACCGCACGAGGGCGAATGAGGCACGATACAAACGGGCGCGGAACAAACAAAACTCGATTTTACGGAGGAAAAAGTGCCAGCAGGAAGATCGAGACCATGAAGAGACGGAGGAACTGTACCGCGCTAATAACGCACGAAAGTTCTATGAAAAGTTGAACCGTTCACGTAAGGGCCACGTGCCACAGCCCGATATGTGTAAGGACATAAACGGGAACCTTCTTACGAACGAGCGTGAGGTGATCCAAAGGTGGCGGCAGCACTACGAAGAGCACCTGAATGGCGGTATGGCAGACAACGGTGGCGGTATGGTAATGAACCTAGGAGCACGCGCGCAGGACATGCGACTTCCGGCTCCGAATCTCCAGGAAATCCAGGAGGAGATCGGCCGGCTGAAGAACAACAAAGCCCCTGGAGTTGACCAACTACCAGGAGAGCTGTTTAAACACGGCGGTGAGGCACTGGGTAGAGCGCTGCACTGGGTGATTACCAAGGTTTGGGAGGATGAGGTTCTGCCGCAGGAGTGGATGGAAGGTGTCGTGTGTCCCATCTACAAAAAGGGCGATAAGCTGGATTGTAGCAATCACATTGCTGAACGCCGCCTACAAGGTACTCTCCCAAATCTTATGCCGTCGACTAACACCAATTGCAAGAGAGTTCGTGGGGCTGTACCAGGCGGGATTTATGGGTGAACGCTCTATCACAGACCAGGTGTTCGCCATACGTCAGGTATTGCAGAAATGCCGCGAATACAAAGAACAATCATCTATTTATCGACTTCAAAGCCGCATATGATACAATCGATCGGGACCAGCTATGGCAGCTAATGCACGAACACGGATTTCCGGATAAACTGATACGGTTGATCAAGGCGACGATGAATCGGGTGATGTGCGTAGTTCGAGTTTCAGGGGCATTCTCGAGTCCCTTCGAAACCCGTAGAGGGTTACGGCAAGGTGATGGTCTTTCGTGTCTGCTATTCAACATCGCTTTGGAGGGAGTAATACGAAGGGCAGGGATTGACACGAGTGGTACGATTTTCACGAAGTCTGTCCAGTTATTTGGTTTCGCCGACGACATTGATATCATGGCCAGGCCTGGGAATTGTCGCGTTTGTCAGTGACACCTGACAAGATACATAAAAACATGGTCAGTCAAAAAAAACTTGTCAACTTCCACTTTTCCGTCGCACGACTGGATCCCCACGACCAGATGACAACTTTTTCCAACCGCGACAATTTGCTTTTGTTGTATGTCTTGTTAGAGCACATATCTGCGACAAAAGTGTGACAACGCATACACTTTCGGCTCTGTGCACGACACAACATTGGTCCCGAAAGTAAGTTATGTCACATCTTCTGGTTGTCCATCTGCGTGGAGGAGCAATAGCAGTGGACAAATTGGAAATATCATACTGAAAAGAGCACTTTATAATTAATTATTTCTTTGTTCTCTTGACAGATTTTCTTTAAGACATAAGACATTTTATTCAATTTTTCCGTTGCTACGTACATAATAATACATAAACAAAAAAAAACAAGTGTCTCTTGCACAGAGAAAGATCCCCCAGTGTAGAATAACTGAAGCATATAATGCAACGCAAGTTTGCTCGCTTTTCACGCGGTCTATGGAGTTTTCGTACTTTTCAAGCGGGTTTTGTATTGATGCTGTTTTTTTAACTGATTTTGTTAACGTGGATTTGAGAAAAAATCGGGGCATACGAAACAGCGATTTTTGATAAAGTCATTTTTACGCGGTTTTTTGTAATTTACCCGGTTTTGACTTACGCAGTACAATCAATCGTCCGTGTAAATATGGACTTCAGTGGATTTTAACCGGTACACCGTTTGTAGCAATTGCCCGATAGACAGTTATTTGGCTGCATTATTTTATGTATAAGAGAAATACGGAATTTTATTTAAGCGTATATCCTACATTAGGGGCAATTAAGGAACATTCGATACATTTTTGATTGATTGGAATTACTGCACGTTAACTTGGGCGGAGTATTAAATTTTAATCGCTAGCGACGCACTGTTGTGGGGCGCACACTTATTACGGTGCATTTTCTGTGTTTTTCGAAACCCCTCAATGTAAATTTTTTTTTCTTGCACATTATTTTTTATATATTTCCAGAGTAAGTAAAGGAGAGTCCTCCTTCCATAAGTGCTTACGTAATAAGTGTACGGTCATGAAACGCTCATGCAGGCTTGTTCATGCTATGTACAGCGTGATATGTTTTTTGGTTTATGATGTTCAAAACTCAACAGCTTGTGTGCTCGAGTGTTAATGGCCCTTAAAAGATTTCCGGATATAGATAATTTCAAACCATTCGTGATTTTTAAACATACATTTTAGATATGTAATTAAATGACGCATTTTGGTTAAACAGGAGAAGCTGGACTAAAATCACCAAAATTCGACACATTATTATTATGCCCTACATATTAGCGTTTTTATAATGAGCTCGACTTCAACTGCTGTAAAACCCAGAAACCACACCATTTCAGTGGTTTCCCCACATTTTGTCATCAATTCATAATGACAACATTTTGCTGACAACGACAACAATTTTTGTCGCGACAAAATTCAAAGGTGACATGACGAACTTTTTTGTCAATAACCATGACAACTATTCTAATCCGTCTGGTTGTGCAAAACCTTAGTCGCGATGGAAAGCGTCACACGACAAATATATCGTAATAAAATAAGTATGTGACAAGATTCAACATGTCTTGTCGGAGCGAGAGACCAGTAGTACGCTGTATCGAGCTACGTTGGTTAGGTTGTGTTGTCCAGTTTGAGGTGACTGTTATCTCTTTGGTTTTGTCGCATGGTTTTTCTGTACGAAGGTGACAAATCCCAGGCCTGATCATGGCACGTAACTTTGAGAGGATGGAGGAAGCCTACATCAGACTGAAAAGCGAAGCTAAACGGATTGGACTAGTCATCAACACGTCGAAGACGAAGTACATGATAGGAAGAGGCTCAAGAGAGGTCAATGTGAGCCACCCACCACGAGTTTCTATCGGTGGTGACGAAATCGAGGTGGTTGAACAATTCGTGTACTTGGGCTCACTGGTTACCGCCGAAAACGATACCAGCAGAGAAATTCGGAGACGCATAGTGGCTGGAAATCGTACGTACTTTGGACTCCGCAAGACGCTCCGTGTTACAACCCTGCGGGATGTAGCGCACCTTCCATACCACCACAACCTTGATGCGCCAGTCTATCTAGTTCCGACGTATACCTCAGCTGTCAATCAATCTCCCTATGACAGGTGCATATCTGTAAGTAGCGAAGCGAATACAACGCACAAAACAGTAAACGTGCAAGTGCAAAGCAGTGGTTAGTTAATTGAAATATTATATTTCTTGGAATGTTATTAATCTCCTATTCTATTTGAATTCTTAGCTAAACGTGCCGTATTACATTATACATCTATTAAACCTAAACACAAATAGTACGGTTGGATAGTACGGACAGAATTATAAATAGAAGTACACTAAACGTAAGTGATCAAGAAACGAAAAACTAACCTAGATCCTAAAACATAAGCAACATGAAATCACCTTTAAAAACTGAATTACTATTATATGACCTCATTATATTTCGCCTTCATGTAATTAATTGTACCCTTTCTCTAAAAGGGATTTTATAACTCCCTTCTATTTCCATATACGGTACGAGGAAATAAACAGTTATTAAACCGGAATACAATCTTCTGTTGTCCGATTGCTACTCCAACACTCCGATCGAATAGAGTTCGCCGCCGTACCAAACTGACTATCTACAAAACGCTTATAAGAACGGTAGTTCTCTACGGGCACGAGACCTGGACGATGCTCGTGGAGGACCAACGCGCACTGGGAGTTTTCGAAAGGAAAGTGTTGCGTACCATCTATGGTGGGGTGCAGATGGCTGACGGTACGTGGAGGAGGCGAATGAACCACGAGTTGCATCAGCTGTTGGGAGAACCATCCATCGTTCACACCGCGAAAATCGGAAGACTGCGGTGGGCCGGGCACGTAGCCAGAATGTCGGACAGTAATCCGGTGAAAATGGTTCTCGACAACGATCCGACGGGAACAAGAAGGCGAGGTGCACAACGGGCAAGGTGGATCGATCAGGTGGAGGACGACTTGCGGACCCTCCGCAGACTGCGTGGTTGGCGAAGTGCAGCCATGGACCGAGCTGAATGGAGAAGTCTTTTATGTGCAGCACAGGCCACTCCGGCCTTAGTCTGATGATAAATAAATAAAAAAAAATTACATTTTTCATTTTCCTTATTCCTTTTCTCTTTTTTCTTTTTCCTTTTCTCTTTTTGCTTTTCCCTTTTTTCTGTTTTCCTTTTTTCTTTTTATTTTCCCCTTTTTTTCTTTTTCTCTTCTTCCTTTACTGTTTTTTGTTTTCCATTTCCTTCTTCTTTTTTTATCTTTTTCCTGTTTCCCTTTTTTCTCTTTTCTCTTTTTTCCCTTCCTCTTCTTTTTTTCTTTTTCCCTGTTTCCTTTATCCTCTTCCTTTTTTGAATTCTACTTTTCCTATTTCCTTTCCTCTTTCTCCTTTTTCTTTTTTTCTCGTTTTCTTTATATTTTTTTCTTAATTTCTCAATTTCGTTTTCGTTTAGAAGGAAAAACGGAAAGGAAGGAAAAACTTCTACCTGCCTAAAAATGTGTTCCTACATTTTGGTTCGTAGCATTTTTAAATTTGCTCAAAACACGTTGCATTTGATGCAAAATATGGTCTAGCTTGTGCGTGTTGAAAATTGGTCATTTAATTTTGGAACCAAAATGGGTATAAAATCGTTTGGCATAACGCCATTTGGCATAATGCCGTTTGGTATAAAGGTCGTTTGGTATAATGTTGTTTGACATAACTGCCGTTTGGAATAATAGTCGTTTGGCATAATGGTCATTTGGCTTAATTGTGAAATCGTCAATTTCGGAACTAATGTAAAATATGTAGATATTTTTATAATTATTGCGCTTTTACATCTAAAGAGAGATGTTGTGTTTCATATCTCCTTTTCCATTTATTATCTCTTTTGCCCGGCAGAAGACAAGGAAGATATGATTCCAACTTTCAATTCAAAATATTTACTCGCTTTGAGGCACGAAAAAAGTATGATTCCTTCTTTCAAGGGATGCATTTATCTGACAGAATGCAAAAGAAGATGTGGGTGCGTCATTCAGTTCAGGCATTTGCTCGGTTTTAGGCATCAGGAGACATGATCCCTTTTCAACGGATTTATTTGCCCGGCCGAAGGCAAGAGATAATATGACTACTTCTTTCAATTCAGACATTTTCTCGGTTTCAGGGCTGCCCAACGTACGGCCCGCGGGCCGGATGCGGCCCTCGGCTCCATATTTTGTGGCCCGCGGCATGTGGGAAAAATAACCTCATGATCGGCCCGCCAATTTTTCCACCTGGCTCCAAAAGTTTTTTTATTATTCATTATTAAATATGTAAGTTATAAATCGAAGCTCGCGCTGCAAAACCATTCATTTGAATTTAATAATACGAAGTCATAAATTGCAGTACGGGCCAGCTTTCCTGTTAGTAAGATTTTGGCAAAACGAATGATTATTTTCCAGGACGGAGAACTTGTTAAGGTATGCATTTCGGTTGTTGTTGACATCGTGTGTCCTTTAGAAAAAGCCTTTATCAGTAGCATTAGTTTGCGCAGAACACAAAGCGGGCTTGGTAGTCATATGGCTACTGCTTCTGCCTCATACGCAGGAGGTCGTGGGTTCAATCCCAGGTCCGTTCCATTCTCCTACTTTGTATCTTTCTCTTTATTTCTCATGTTCTAGCAATCGCTAGAACTGGAAATGGACTTCCATACCGTTTCCATTACTATTCCTATACCTTTAACTTGAGTATTCTAACAGTAGCTAGAATTGGAAATGAACTATAGAGCTCGTTTCCTACATCCAATTAGAAATTCCATCAGTTACCTTATCCTATCTATCACATTGGCAGCTCGTTAACCAAGATGGACCTCTGCCTCTCCAATCTAACCCAGAAATTCCAACAGATTTCGCATGAACTCGTGGCAAGTGCAGAGGTATATTCGGCTTGCAGTAGGCGAGTGACTGCGTCATCATTTCCTCCCCCTTCCCTACATTGACTTGCATTCTGACGTGGCAGGCGCCAGTATGACCTATCAAATGAGATCACCAGTACTTGTACATTGAAGATGTGTGCTAGTCCCAAGCAAACATCTGTTGGTTCCCTGTGCAAGAACAGCTGATCTGGTCATAATGGAGTAGCAACTACGAGCAGTCAATCAAGCTCAAGCTCAAGCATTAGTTTGCGCGGAACACGGTGAAGAGTAAAAGCTCTCGCATAAGATTTGAAAGCTACATAACGTAAAAAAAACCGTCGCTTCATATTCTAATCTCTCTCAAACGATGAAAATACCGTCGTAAAAACGTGGCAAAGACAGCCACTGTCTTCATGGTCATTTTTGAATGACAGAGAAATGGGCAGCTTTATTTCCAATGCAGGGACCTGTGTAAAGGAATTTTTTTCTGCTTCGAAAACGTGACCTTAAGATTGATACAGCACCAGCAATGACAGGAAAGAACAATGGCGTTGTGACAATTCCGATCAAGGAAAAGCAATCACATAGGTACGGCGATATTTCCCTGCCATTCCATATTCACCAAAATATTCGATATGCGAATACGATCAATATTCCTCAAGTATAAGACAATCAACTTTATCAACGTTGGGGAACTCATCCCCACCAATTGATGATGACGGAAATGAAAGCCTAATACGGAGACTTGCTGTATTTTTGCGAATTTCATTGACTAAGCCTTGGTATCATCCTTGAGATTTTATTCTTTTCGAAAAGAAAATAGCACTATTTCTACAAGCTAAAGGAAAACCACTGCCTGAGCTGAATGACCCTGAGTAGACGAGTGACTTATTGGCTTTTCTACCAGATATCGACAAACATCTCAATGACTTGAAATCTGGTAACGCAAATACTGTTTTAACGCAATTAAAGAAAACGAAAAAAAAAACAATATTTCTTTTGAAAATATTTAAAAAGTTAAGATATGTATGCTGGCCCGCCAGCAAGTGTAAATTCCAAAAAATGGCCCTTGGCTTGAAAAGGTTGGGCAGGCCTGGTTTAAGACAATGGAAGATGAGATTCCTTTTTTCGTAGGATGCAGTTTCCCCGCATAAGGAAAAATAGGATATGACTCCTACTTTCAATTCAGACATATGCTCGGTTTATGACAGTGGGAAATATTATCCCTTCTTTAAGGGATGCATTTGCCCGACAGACGGCAAGCAAGAACATGACTCCTTCTTTCAATTCAGACATTTGCTCGGTTTAAGGCAAGGGGAGATGTGAACCCTTCTTTGATAGATGCATTTGCCCTGGAGAAGACAAGCGAGCGTATGATGCCATCTTTCAATTCAGACATTTGTTCGGTTTATGGCAAGGGGTGATATGATTCCTTCTCGAAGGAATACATTTACCCGGCAAAAGGCAGGATAGGATATGACTCTTTCTTCCAATTCATGCATTCGCTTGCTTTAAGGTAAGGGAGATACAATCTTTTTGACAAGGAATGCATTTTCCCGGCAGATGACAAGAGAGAATATCATTCCTTCTTCATTCAGGGGAGATAAGATCTCTTCTTGAGGGTTGCATTTGCCTGACAGATGTCAAGAAAGAATATGACTCCTTCTTTTAATATAACCATTTGCTCGGTTCAAGGCATGGGGAAATAAAATCCCTTCTTTGAGAGATGCATTTGCCCGGCAGAAGGCTAGCGAGGATATGACTCGTTCTTGCAATACAGGCATTTCCCCGGTTTAAGGCAAGGAGAGATATGATCTCTTCTTGATGGATGCATTTGCCCGGTTGAAGACGAGAGAGGATATGATTCCTTCTTTTAATGCAGGCATTTACTCAGTTTAAGGAAAGGGAAGATATGATCCCTTCATTCAAAGAGTGCATTTTCCCGGCTGATGTTAAGGTAGGATATGAAGCATATGGTGCCGGTGGTAAATAAGATCGACAAATAGAAGTAATGTCTTCATATATGAGCGAATGAGATTCCTTTTCAAAAAATATTTTTAGAACGCATGAGTAAATAGGATTCCATTAACTAATAAAATCGGGGTCTCCAGTACCCTTGCGAGCAAAGGCGTAGGGTTGCCAATCCGGAGATGGCGAGATTCTCGGTCCGGTCTAGGATGTTTTTGGGTTGGAAACTGTCCCGACACCCTGGGCATAGTGTAACCACGGATACACTTGTCACACCAGATACATATACATGCAATTGTGGGCATAGAATAGCTTTCAATTAATAACTGAGTGAATGCTTATAAAAAAAACTAAGTTGAAACGCTAGTGAACTTCCAGTTAGCATGTAGAGCCATAGAGAAGAAGAAGAAGAATTAATAAAAAAGAGAAATGCAAAATTGGCCTGTTTTTCATTACATGGAAAATCAGACCAGAGCATAAAATATTCTTCTTCATGGAGCAATTTTGGTCCGAATTTTGAGAAACATCGCATTATTATTCAAAACATAGATTGACATAGTCAGATGACTACTCCACTTATTCGTTCATTCGGCTGTCACTGAGTGTGCTTACTATATGCAGAAGAAAACATAATTAGCATTGTTTATATTGGTGTTTAAGTTCCTCAGGATTTAGTTCTATGTGATAAATTACTTTACTCATTTAAAACGTGTTCAGATTTCAGATAATTTATCAATTTGTAGAATAAGTATTCCACGACTAATATTCAACCGAATATTGGCAGTTCAGAGCCGACTTCACAAAAAATTTTGCCATTATGCCAAACGGCCGTTATGTTAAACGAACATTATGCCAAACGATTTTATGCAAAACGGGGTACAACCACATTTTGGAGATACTTTCAAAATAATGTTTCAGATTCAGTCGGTGTCGTCGTCAGGTGCTCAGTTGTGCTTTGTACAGTTTTTTCCAAATTCTTTTTTTTTTGTAGGCTCAGGCGTCTATAATACTTTACGGAGCCACGGTTCTTTTTGATATGTACAATCAATATAATTTTATTATTAAATTAGTAAGAAAGCGATATAAGCCAACGTACTCGTTTACAATGTTTAAGCATGGACGGGACTTGGGATTCGATATCGGGGAATTTAAGCTGCTCATCCGGGCATTTGGCGTGTCGTCGTGCTCGAGGATTGGTTCAACTGGGAGCATCTTCCGGATGGCCAGAGTAACGGAGATCTACGGAACAGAGAGGCAGAGATAGTACAAGAACAAAATTTGACAAAAGAAAAAAAAACAAAAGTATTAGATTTTGATGTCAGAATCATAAAAGAAACTATAAATGGCCTGCATAAACTGTACAGTCTTGGTGGTTTCGTGCTTCCCTTTGTTCATCGAACGTTCACATTCTCTTCGTTCGCCAGTGGTGTATTTCTGCCGTATAGAAGATCACTACCTACGTACTACAAAGCTTTTGCAGATCTGACTCGCAATCAGCAGTCGCTGGCTATCGTGGACTGAAATCGCCAACTTTTTGAAGCAGCAGGATGCAGAAATATTTGCGATGGACACTTCGTTCAAAACAGCACACGTACGTTTGCACGTGCTGCACGTTTGATTCGTTTCCCGCGATGCAATGGACTACCGTTTTTACTCAAAATCCGAACTTTACTCATACACTCAACCCTCTTTTTACGTCACTTATTGGGGGGACGTAAACCGAATGTGACGTAAAAAGAATTTTTGCTAAAATTTCTAGTACTTCACTTAATTTATTGATAGTGAGGATACTTTCAAATACATTCACTTGCGTCTTACATGAGGTATTATAAGATTTCTCCGAATCCAGCAGAAGTTATAAGATCTCCAAATTGTCCAGGAGTTTGAATCAAATGGTCTGCCGAATCTACCAAAGCCTTCATGATGTCCCAAGTTGTGGTATCAACCCAATTATGTCCTCCGAGGATTTGTCTTTCACTTGCGTCTCAAAACAAGACATATGAGGTGTTGTAAGATCTCCAAATTGTGCTGAAGTTTGAATCAAATGGTCCACGGAATCAACCATGGCTTCCATGATGTCCCCAGTCTCGGTGTCAACCCAATTTTGTCCTCCGATTATTTGTCTGTCACATCTGTCTTCAATTCTTGCATGCATGAAGTTGTAAGATCTCCAAATCGTCCTGGAGTTTGAATCAAATGGTCTACCGAATCTACTGAGGCTTGCACGATGTCCTCAGCCGCAGTATCATCCCAATCATGCCTTCCGAGTATTTGTCTTTCACTTGCGTCTCAAGTCCAGGTATATGAGATGTTTTAAGATCTGCAAATTGTCCTGGAGTTTAAATCAGATGGTCTACAGAATCAACAAGCTTTCACGATGTCCCCAGCCTCGGTGTCAACCCAATTTTGTCTTCTGAGTGTTGGTCTTTTACTAACGTCTCAAATACAGGCATATTCGATATTGTAAGATCTCCAAGTTGTCCTGGAGTTTAAAAATGGATTTAAATATCGAATCAACCAAAGCCTTTATGATGTCCTCAGCCGTGGTATCAACTCAATAATGTTCTCTGAGTATTTGTCTTTCACTTGCGTCTCAAAACAAAACATATGAGGTGTTGTAAGATCTCCTAATTGTCCTGGAGTTTTAATCAAATTTTGTAATGAATCAACCAAGGCTTCCATGGTGCCCCCAGCCGCGGTATCATCCCAATCATGCCCTCCGAGTATTTGTCATTCACTCAAGTCTCAAACCCAGGCATATGAGATTTTTTAAGATCTCCAAATTGTTATGGAGATGTAATCAAATGGTCTACCGAATCTACTGAGGCTTGCACGATGTCCTCAGCTGCGGTATCATCCCACTCATGCCCTCCGAGTATTTGTCTTTCACTTACGTCTCAAGTCCATGTATATGAGATGATTTAAGATTTGCAAATTGTCCTGGGGATTGAATCAAATGGTCTACAAAATCAAACAAGGCTTCCACGATGTCTCCAGCCTCGATGTTAACCCAACTTTGTCTTCTGAGTATTGGTCTTTTACTAACGTCTCAAATACAGGCATATTCGATATTGCAAGATCTCCAAATTGTCCTGGAGTTTGAATCAAATGGTCTATCGAATCAACCAAAGCCTTCACGATGTACTAAACCGTGGTATCAACTCAATTATGTTCTCTGGGTATTTGCCTTTTACTTGCGTCTCAAAAGAAGACATATGAGGTGTTGTAAGATGTCCAAATTGTCCTGGAGTTTGAATCAAATGGTGTAATGAATCAACCAAGGCTTCCATGGTGCCCCCAGTCGCAATATAAAACCAATTATGTCCTCCGATTGTTTGTCTACACTTACGTCTCAAATACAGGTATATGATACGTTTTTCAAATACGTCCAAATTGTTCTGGAGTCCAAATTGTTCTGGAGTTTGAATCAAATGTTCTGCCGAATCATACAAGGCTTTCACGATGTCCCCAGCCGCGGTGTCAACCCAATTTGGTCTTCTGATCATTGGTCTTTTACTAACTTGAGACGTTAGTTAAAGACCAATGCTCAGTAGACCAAATTGGGTTGACACCGCGGCACCGCGACACAGGTATATGAGATGTTCTAAGATCTCCAAATTGTCCTGGGGCTTAAATCAAATGATCTATCGAATCAACCAAAGATTTTATGATGTCCTAAGCCGTGGTATCAATTCCAAAATGTTCTATAAATATTTTTCTTTCATTTGCATCTCAAAACAAGACATATGAGGTGTTGTAAGATCCTCAAATTGTCCTGGAGTTTGAATCGAATGGTCTAATGAATCAACTAAGGCTACCATGGTTCCCCCAACCGCTGTGTCAACCCAATTTTGTCTTCACTTGAGTCACAAATTTTAGCATGTAAGATGTTGTAAGATCTTCAAATTGTCCTGGAGTTTGAATCAAATGGTCTACCAAATCAACCAAGGCTTTCACGATTTCTTCACTCGCGGTATCAACTCAATTATATTCCCCGAGTGTTTGTCTTTCACTCGTCTTAAATCAAAGCATATGAGGTGTTGTAAGATCTCAAAGTTTTCCTGGAATTTGGATAGTTTGCGAATTGCGTCTCCAATTCTGACATGTAACATGTTATAAGATCTCCCAATTGTTCTAGAGATTGAATCAAATGGTCTATCGAAGCAATCAAGGCTTCCATTATGTCCCCGGCCACGAAGTCTAGACTTCAGATATTTCTTCGATGATCTGGAGTGGAATAATTGTTACATGCGTATCTAATATGGATCTATGGATCAAATTGGGATGAACCATTTAAAAATAATAATCTTGTAGACCTAAAGACCAGTACTCCATGACTTTCTTAAATTACCTGGAATGGAACAATAGTTGAAGAAGAATCCAATTTAGTCCTATGGATCAAAACGGGTATGAGCAATTTTTTTTAAAGAGATAGCAGCCTTTTGGTTACGCGTTTTGACCGTAAAGCTTATATTTCAGGGATGGATGATATTCATGGATGATCTGCAATGGAACAATATTTAAATCCGTATTCACTTCGGTTCTATGGATCGATATATATATGAATTGCCGAATTCAGTCACAATCAAATTGCTAGAACCATCCCTACAAACATTTTAGTTTTATGCTGATTTTACCGAAGTCATGTAGAGCAAATAATGGTTTTCATGACCGTTATAGAACTAAAAATGTTCCTTGGGATGATTGTCTGACTTGTGCTGCGCAGGTTGTTACTTAGGTTGCTGGGGACATCATGAAGGCCTTGGTTGATTCGGCAAACCATTTGATTCAAGCTCCAGGGCAATTTGGAGATCTTACAACAACTCATATATCTGGAATTGAAACGCAAGTGAAAGAAAAATACTCGGAGGACATAATTGGGTTGATACCGCGGCTGAGGACATCATGGAAGCCATTGTTGATTCGGTAGACCATTTTATTCGAACTCCAAGACAATTTGGAGATCTTACAATATCTCATATGCCTGGATTTGAGACGCGAGTGAAATTAAAAAACTCGGAGGACATAACTGTGTTGATACCGCAGCTATGGACACCATGGAAGCCTTGGTTGATTCGGCAGACCATTTGATTCAAACTCCAGGACGACTTGGAGATCTAACTACATCTCATATGTCTCGATTTGAGACGCAAGTGAAAGAAAATTACTCGGAGGACATAATTGGGTTGATACCGCGGCTGAGGACATCATGGAAGCCATTGTTGATTCGGTAGACCATTTTATTCGAACTCCAAGACAATTTGGAGATCTTACTACATCTCATATGCCTGGATTTGAGAC
Source organism: Armigeres subalbatus (assembly GCF_024139115.2). Lineage (NCBI taxonomy): Eukaryota > Metazoa > Arthropoda > Insecta > Diptera > Culicidae > Armigeres > Armigeres subalbatus. Next base: position 14,039,201 of record NC_085140.1, read on the forward strand.
GCGAGTGAAATTAAAATACTCGTAGGACATAACTGTGTTGATACCGCAGCTATGGACATCATGGAAGCCTTGGTTGATTCGGCAGACCATTTCATTCAAACTCCAGGACGATTTGGAGATCATACTACATCTCTTATATCTGAATTTGAGACGCAAGTGGAAGACAAATACTCGGAGGACATAATTGGGTTGATACAGCAGCTATGGACATCATGGAAGCCTTGGTGGATTCGGCAGACCATTTGATTCAAACTCCAGGACGATGTGGAGATCTTACTACATCTTATATGTCTGGATTTGAGACCCAAGTGAAAGACAAATACTCGGAGGGCATAATTGGGTTGATACCGCGGCTGAGGACATCATGGAAGCCTCAGTTAATTCGGTAGACCATTTGATTCAAACTCCAGGACGATTTGGAGATCATACTACATCTCATATGTCTGGATTTGAGACCCAAGTGAAAAACAAATACTCGGAGGACATAATTGGGTTGATACCGCGGCTGAGGACATCATGGACGTCTCGGTTGATTCGGAAGACCATTTGATTCAAACTCCAGGACGATTTGGAGATCTTACTACATTTCATATGTCTGGATTTGAGACGCAAGTGAAAGAAAATTTCTCGGAGGACATAATTGGGTTGATACCACAGCTATGGACATCATGGAAGCCTTGGTGGATACGCAGACCATTTGATTCAAACTCCAGGACGATTTGGAGATCTTACTACATCTTATATGTCTGGATTTGAGACCCAAATGAAAGACAAATACTCGGAGGACATAATTGGGTTGATACCGCGGCTGGGGTCATCATGGAAGCCTCGGTTGATTCGGCAGACCATTTGATTCAAACTCCAGGACGATTTGGAGATCTTACTACATCTCATATGTCTGGATCTGAGACGCAAGTGAAAGTAAAATACTCGGAGGACATAATTGGGTTGATATCGCAGCTATGGACATCATGGAAGACTTGGTTGATTCGGCAGACCATTTGATTCAAACTCCAGAACGATTTGGAGATCTTACTACATCTCATATGTCTGGATCTGAGACGCAAGTGAAAGACAAATATTCGGAGGATATAATTGGGATGATGTCGCAGCTATGGACATCATGGAAGACTTGGTTGATTCGGCAGACCTATTGATTCAAACTCCAGGACGATTTGGAGAGCTTACTACATCTTATATGTCTGGATTTGAGACCCAAGTGAAAGACAAATACTCGGAGGACATAATTGGGTTGACACCGCGGCTGGGGACATCATGGAAGCCTCGGTTGATTCGGCAGACCTTTTGATTCAAACTCCAGGACGATTTGGAGATCTTACCACATCTCATATGTCTGGATTTGAGACGCAAGTGAAAGAAAATTACTCGGAGGACATAATTGGGTTAATACCGCAGCTATGGACATCACGGAAAACTTGGTAGATTCGGCAGACCATTTGATTCAAACTCCAGGACGATTTGGAGATCTTACTACATCTCTTATGTCTGAATTTGAGACGCAAGTGGAAGACAAATACTCGGAGGACATAATTGGGTTGATACAGCAGCTATGGACATCATGGAAGCCTTGGTGGATTCGGCAGACCATTTGATTCAAACTCCAGAACGATGTGGAGATCTTACTACATCTTATGTGTCTGGATTTGAGACCCAAGTGAAAGACAAATACTCGGAGGGCATAATTGGGTTGATACCGCGGCTGAGGACATCATGGAAGCCTCAGTTAATTCGGTAGACCATTTGATTCAAACTCCAGGACGATTTGGAGATCTTACTACATCTTATATGTCTGGATTTGAGACCCAAATGAAAGACAAATACTCGGAGGACATAATTGGATTGATACCGCGGCTGGGGTCATCATGGAAGCCTTGGTTGATTCGGCAGACCATTTGATTCAAACTCCAGGACGATTTGGAGATCTTACTACATCTCATATGTCTGGATCTGAGACGCAAGTGAAAGACAAATACTCGGAGGATATAATTGGGATGATGTCGCAGCTATGGACATCATGGAAGACTTGGTTGATTCGGCAGACCTTTTCATTCAAACTCCAGGACGATGTGGAGAGCTTACTACATCTTATATGTCTGAATTTGAGACCCAAGTGAAAGACAAGTGATCGGAGGACATAATTGGGTCGATACCGCGGCTGAGGACATCATGGAAGCCTCGGTTGATTCGGCAGACCATTTAATTCAAACTCCAGGACGATTTGGAGATCTTACTACATCTCATATGTCTGGATTTGAGACGCAAGTGAAAGAAAATTACTCGTAGGACATAATTGGGTCATTGCCGGAGCCATGGACATCATGGAAGCCTTGGTTGATTCGGAAGACCATTTGATTCAAACTCCAGGAGGATTTGGAGATCTTACTACATCTCATATGTCTGGATTTGAGACCCAAGTGAAAGACAAATACTCGGAGGACATAATTGGGTTGATACCGCGGCTGGGGACATCATGAAAGCCTTGGTTGATTCGGCAGACCATTTGATTCAAACTCAAGGGCAATTTGGAGATCTTAGAACAACTCATATGCCTACATTCGATACGCAAGTAAAAGACAAATACTCGGAGGACATACTTGAGATGAATTCGCGGCTGAGGAGTTCTTGGATGACTAGGAAAGGAACGGCTGCTTAAGGCATATTGAGTTTGGTTTAATAGATCATATAGAGCATGAACCATTCAATAAAAGAGATAACAGCCCTTCGGTATCGCGGGTAGACCTCAAGACCTATATTCCAGGGAATTCTTGTATGACCTGGAACGGAATTTGGTTCATTATATCAAATTGGGCATAAACCATTTTTTACAATAGATAGCAGCTCTTTCGCTACGCTCGTAGACCTTAGGTCCTCGGTTACGCGTGTAGACTCCAGGAAATTCTTGGATGACCTGGAATGGAACAATTGTTGAAGGAAAATGATGTGTAAACAAAGCATCTACTTTGTTCTATGGGTTTGTAGGAGTGCCTTCTTATAGGCTTACTTTTGGATGTCAAAAATGTTTCAAATTCTTTTTACGTCACATGCCGTAAAAAGGAGGCCGTAAAACGAAGTGACGTAAAAAAAACTGCCGTAAAAAGAGGGTTGAGTGTACTCCGAACACTCGCTTATAAATGGCCAATTTAACTTTATTCGTGTAATTCTTTCCATAGGATATTGAATTCGTTTGAAATCTTGATCTTCCATACCTGAAACCGATGGAAATTTTAGTTTTAGGACGCCAAAACACCAGTGTTCGGAATATGAGTCATGTTCGGGATTTAAATCAAAACGGTGATCGATGAATTAGAAACATGGGACTTATTATTTTTGTATATTCGAGTGGGCCGTCGGTTATTGGAACCCAAATACGATACGTCAGTGTATTCAATCTGTCGTCGGATATTGCAAATGAAAGTTTTTTCCAGGTTCTCGGATTGTTTGGAAAAGCTTCTCGGCTTGTCTGTGACAAGTTCCCTCGGTATTAGGTCCGGAGCAGCTGTGCTCTGGAATCCGTGGTGTGAGTGCATTCCGCGAACGATAGATTTAGCAGTTTTGGGAGGAAATTTTTTAATGATAAACTCAGCTGAGGTAGAGCTGAAGGTGCATAGTTCAGGGGACGCGACAAACCAAGAGATAAAGAGATAGGGGCGAGGCAATTATCATCAAAACTGACACATCTGCCTGCCCCCTTAAAACTCCAGCTGCTGACCACGGCGAGAAACCTGCCTCCGGTGCAACATCAACTTTTTCTCGTCGCCTCGGTAAGCGCTATGCCGAATTCTTTAAAACTATGAGAAGCTCTTTGATTCAGATGAAGATGTCAATTGCATCCGCAAAATATGAGCTCAAAAGCGGTGGTTATAGCCAGTGACTGTAATCCCTGGGTGGATGAATGGAACAGTCTTTTCACAAATGTCAGGAGCGAAATCATCTTTGAAACTAGCTAGGTTAAATGTGGTTATCTGAACACTTGCCAAGCACACGAGCGTGTGATGTCCATACCCCGGAAGGCATAATATAGGGCCCACTGGAGAAATGGAGGATCTTCAAGCACACCAGGAGGAGCTTGAACTACGAAATTAGGCGAGGCAAGCAAACCTGCATCGATAAGCTGTGCAGGATGGTAAGCGATCCCCTTAGGGTGATGCGTGGGGTGATAGCGGATCAAAGGGTACATCCCACTTGTTAAGTTTGTTTCCGAAAAACGAATCGTCGATTACGCCTCCTACCCTTCACGAGTCCGGTGATGTATTACGGCTAGTGACAAACAATGAACTTTTGGTTTTCCCCGAAAAAAAAACTGAACCTAGGCAACGCAATGAATAGAAACGGGATCGGAAACCTTGTTGGTAAACAAGCGATACTTAATGATCCGAATATGTTACAACGCTGTTACCGAAGGAACCAACGGGAGGCAAATCTGTTTGTGCTTACTCAATACAAAAAGTTAATGGAACGGGTAATTCAGAATAGGCGAGTGTACGTCGAGGTTTATCAAGTGATCAGTTCGGTTCCCGAAAGTCAGGTATGCACAGCATAGCATCCAGTTCATGTACATTGTTTATGCTAGATAGAAAAAATGCGTTCAACTTAATCGTTTCAAGTTGAACTGTGGTTAGATGGGTTGGTACTGTGGAACATCATGTACGAAGGCGTTTTCATTTCATTTATTTAGTTAACATCTAAACAGATAACACTGAATCAACAATTTGACGCCACAATACACGGTTCGAGGCCGCATCTCTCCATCCTCAGATACGCCCCACGCTCGCCAAGTCGTTCTGCACCTGGTCTGCCCATCTCGCTCGCTGCGCTCCACGCCGTCTCGTACCTGCCGGATCGGAAGCGAACACCATCTTTGCAGGAGTTGCTGTCCGGCATTCTTGCAACGTATCTCCTGCCCATCGTATCCTTCCGGCTTTAGCTACCTTCTGGATACTGGGTTCGCGCCGTAGAGTTGAGCGAGCTCATGGTTTCATTCTTCGCCGCCACACACCGTCTTCTTGCACACCGCCAAAAGATGGTCCTAAGCACTCGTCTCTCAGATACTCCAGGTGCCTGCAAGAATCCTCCTCGAGCGTTGTCCATGTTTCATGTCCGTAGAGGGACAACCGGTCTTATAAGCGTCTTGTACGCTGGCGACACATTTGGTGCGGTGGCGAATCTTTTTCGACCAGTTTCTTCTAGCCCGTAGTAGGCCCGACTTACAGATGATGCGCCTTCATGTATTCACGACTAACGTTGTTGTCAGCCGTTAGCAAGGATCGAGGTAGACGAATTCCTCGACCACCTCGAATTATCCCTCTATCGTAACACTTCCCAGGCGGGCCTGTCGCGCTCGGTTCCGCCCACAAGCATGTACTTTGTCTTTGACGCATTCACCACCAGTCCAACTTTTTGTTGCTTCACGTTTCAGACGGTCTGCTTCACACTGCACAAATGTTCGGCCGACAATGTCCATGTCATCCGCAGAAGCAAATAAATTGACTGGATCTGTTGAAAATCGTACGCGCTGTTACACCGGCTCTCCGCGGCACCTTCTAGCGCAATGTTGAACAACAGGCACGAAAGTCCATCACCTTGTCTTAGTCCCGGCCGATTCGAACGAACTGGAGTGTTCGCCTGAAATCTTCACAGTTTTGCACCATCCACCGTTGCTTTGATCAATCTGGTAAGCTTCCCAGGGAAGCTGTTCTCGTCCATAATTTTCCATGAGCTCTACGCGGTCTATACTGTCGTATGCCGCCTTGAAATCAACGAACAGATGTGCGTTGGGACCTGGTATTCACGGCATTTTTGAAGGTTGCCTTACAGTAAAGATCTGGTCCGTTGTCGAGCGGCCGTCAGCAAGCCGGCGATAACTTCAAACTGTTCACTAATGGTGACAGACGACGGAAGATGATCTGGGATATCACTTTCTAGGCGGCATTAAGCATGGTGATCGCTCGAAAGTTTTCACACTCAGTTTGTCGCCTTTCTTGTAGATGGGGCATATAACCCCTTCCCTTCCACTCCTCCGGTAGCTGTTCGGTTCCAGATTCTGACTATCAGTTGACAGAGTGGCCAGCTTTTCCGGCCCATCTTGATGAGCTCAGCTCCGATCATCACCAGCCTGTTTGGTCTTTAGCTGTTGAATGGCATCCTTAACTTCCCTAAGTGGGGGCTGGTTGGCTTCTCGTCCGCTAAGACTGACGTTGTCATCTCCTCCGCTGCCTTGACTTTACTGCCTGACTCTCAGCGCCATTCAGATGTTCCTCGAGTGCTGCTTCACCTTTCGATCACCACACGTTCGTCCGTCAAGATGCTCCCATCCTTATCCCGGCACATTTCGGCTCGCGGCACGAAGCCTTTGCGGGATGCGTTGAGCTTCTGATAGAATTGCGTGTATCTTGAGAATACGCATCAAACTTCATGATTTTATAAAATAAGTACACTGAAGCACATTTCGATGGTAGATGGTTTAACTTGCCACCGGGTGTTCCCGGAATATGGCTCCCCTATGAAGAGGCCACTTTTCGTTTAATCTTGGGCCCATCTTGCAACATGTCAAGCACATTTCGACAGTTTTAAACCAACTGGCCATTTCCAAGGTGTTCCAGGACCACGACTCTTTAGGAAGCCACCTATTCGTTCAATTTTGGAATACCCATCTTGCGACATAGTTAAACTTCTGATTTTTACAAAATAAGTAAACTGAGAAAACATTTCGACGGTTTCGAATCGAACTGTGGTCTACCTCTCAAACACAACTTGATGTATACAAGTTTATATTGACACATATAAATTACATGGTATCGTGTATTCTTCATAGACACATTATCATTTTCTTACTTATATACCCAAAAGAAGTGCAAAAAAATGGCGTCTTATAAAACATCACATCGTTATATAAATATGTTTTTTATCTCCATCTATATACTATACTATACCATTTATACTTATATGAGACATTATATAACATATCAACAAATGATAATGAAAACGTTATGAAATACTTTAAATGATAGTATTATTTATATTTATATATTATATAATGTTATATTACATTTACAAAAATATGTTATTATGAGTTATACAAATGTTTGAAATATCATTGAGCATTTAACTCACGCAATAAAGTATAGCGTGAGAAAAATTAAATCTTATATCATTTATATTCATAATTTGATAACTTAATGGTCATCCATTATGCATATAAAGTGGATTAACAACAAGTTTATTTAAATTAAATACTGAGTTACAATTTGCATAATTTTGCATAACGTTTCGGCCTACTGCTTTCTGCCATCATCAGATTTGCAATTAATCAATCGTTCACCCACCAGTGTGGTTTCAAACAAAAAAACATACTGGTGGTGAACGATTGAGTCAATACAAATCTAGAATAACTAACTTCAAGACCAGCTGATTCTATAGAAATAACTATTTAGATTTCACCGAAAAATATCAACAAATTAACGATATAAAATGCTCGTTTTTCCTTGCCGTTCAAGATTTGATTGCAACTTTCATTATACTTTGCAAATTCTTGCGCCATTCATAAAAAAGTCAAAATGAGTGCTTTCTTTTTTTATTGACATATATTCTGATGGAACAGCATGCGAAAATATGGATGGAGTCTTTGGAAGACATCCTGATTGCCAATAAAATGTTATTTACAGGTCGAAAATTGCTTCGCTTAAAATAGATAATTCGAGATCGATGTTTTTGGTGTAATATTGGAAAAATAGATGTTTGTGAGTGTCCAAACTGGCTCATTTTCCTGAACTCTAGATCTCATGGGGTGTACGCGCGAATTGCCTCCATGCGAGTCAGACTGAGACAGGACTTTCTCCGCTGCAACGGGATATTAGCAAAGAACTTGTCGAACGGACAACTCAATAGATTTCACTCAGGATTCTCGATCTTGCTGGTTGACCTTGCTCTAAGCCTAGCAGTGGAATCAAGAAGAGTTTCATCTACTCGAGATTCTGAACTTACTGTGTGAATGCCTCGCCTAATCTCCGCTAGTATACTTTGCTCAGAAAGTCTATGCTGCAGAGAACAGAAGTCAGTCTTTCCTTGCACTGGATGCCAGAATTTTCGGTCCTTAATCAACGGACAGTCGTCTTTAGACTAAATCGAAAACTTCAAAACTCCTGTTCTTCAGGGTATATAACATGAATTTGCTTATTCTACATTTTACAATTTTTGTTATTTCGCTCGCACCGCGCACATCAGGCCGCCTATGTGGACTCGATGCGGTGTTCAGGGCTTATTACTGTGAGTCCTAAGCACAAGCAAATCGAACTGACCTGAACTGCTGGTGATCTGCACTGCCAAGGGGCGCACTCAATCAATTGAATCATTTGTTTGAGAAACGTGAAAAAATGGACTTCATTTTATAAAATTTTGAAAGCAACAAAAACTGTTTGAACAAATTGGCGCAATTCTTTTCGAATTTCTTCGATACAGATCAATAGTTTTGGCAAATCTCAACACTAGGGTACACTTCCGGCGGAAAACTGTAAGCAGTACTACTAATTTGCTTTTCCAAGTGCGTGACACATTAAGATGGTTCAAAAAAGTGATTTGTTCACAAGTGCTCACAATGATTCTTTACTATTTCTAGTGTCCTCTGAAAATTGAAGCTTATTTGGATTAAAACTGATTTAGCGACAGCGTTCAAGTTTGCATGACAAATTATGAGGTAAATTTGTTTTTCATTATACTTTAATGGCCTTCCCATTAAGCGCAGGTTAGACCAACCTACATAGCTAAAAGGAATACTCAGACAGCTTTCACCCAACAAAGTCATGTTGATTAATCACCCCAATACATAATTAGTAATCGAATAATCTATACCGTTGGTTTTCTGGAGTAATTGCGTAACTCGCATAACAGGCAACATTGCTGCTCATGTGGACAAGATGCTTACACAATTTCAGGCTACTATTTTCACTGCACTTTCAGTGATCCCTCAAAGGTTTAACGATCAGCACTGAAATTCGCAAGCCTGCATTAAAATCGATTACTAATTTTGGGGCGATTAATCAGCGTAGATTTTCGTTAGGTGAAAGCTATTAATGCTAACATATGAGCAGACTTTCATAAATTTACTGCATATTTCAGAAGGCTATTGAAACATATATGTTGAAACCATATATATTTCCTCAAACATAACAAAAATTCTGCGTCCTGAAACTTGACAGCAATTGTTTGCATTTATAGATACATTTTTATCAGTGGAGTAATTCAGGAACTCAATGTAAATGAATGAAACTGACAATGTTGACGCTATACATGTAGTCAAACAACGAAAAATGCCTTCCTACATTTTATTTTGCGAGTATGTTTGGTATCAGTAAATCTATACAAATTCAAATTCTACCGGTCAATTATGTGCAGACGATCCTGATGAATCTCTTTCATTCGCTTTGGGTACGGGTGGCGCGCGCCAGCATCGTTCGTTGAGATCTGATTTCTGTTGAATTGTCGCAGTTAGGTAACATGGGAATTATCCACTTGGTCAATCACTGAACCTTTTTCTATCAAACTACAAATTTGGTCAAATACAATGAACCACTTTTGGTAGGTTTCGATCAAACTAATACCAAGTGACATCTTTAGGCAGTGTTTCCGAAGATATAAAGGAATTCGTGGGCCTCAAACCACTGAAGTACGATTGAGCAGACACTAATTGACGTAGCCGAGAGACGGCCGTGTTATGCGGAGATAAGTCGAGCTGAACGTTTGTTCGAACTGCACACATACTTAATATAGTGCTCTGAAAGGTGCGACAAATTTTGTAGGTGAGAAAGGACGCAGCACGCATGATTCCGCTATAGCAAGGGACCAAGACGGAGACAGCAGATACTGAGACAACTACAGCAGCTCAACGGATGATGGAAACCAACCAGCCCCTCCTCGAGAGAAGTTAAGGATCCACCAGCTCAAGATCAATGAGAGCCAGGTTCCGGGAACACCTGAAAGGTGGTCAACTCGATCGAAATATCCAAAATGTGACTCAGTGTGACTTGTTTTTAAAATAGTGAGGTGTTGGCTTGCCGATAGGTTCAAGATTGAACGAAAAGTAGCCACTTCCTAAAGGGAACCGGCTGGAAGTACCTGGGGGTGGCCAATTCAATCGGATGAAATCTTGTTTCTTCAAGTATAAATGTTTTCTAAAATCACCAAATTTGACATGTCATAGACAATTGAAATAATTATTATTAGTACGACTTGTTCCCAATACCAACATGACCACCTGCAAGAAATTACAATTATGTAGATCAAACTGCGTTTCTTAATTTCCTGAAACAGGATGATGTTTGTAATGAAATAAGGACCTCTTACGAGACAAAACTACTAGAAGGATGGTCATGACCCACACCATCCTGCAGCAAAAGGAGTATTCTCAATATTATTTTATTGAAACTGGGAACTCCTGAAACAGAATGAGCTTGCAGGATGTCGTATCAATCAACCGTGAGAATATAAATAATTCAAACTATTTTAAAAAGAACTGGAAAGCTTTTGGAACTAGATGGCAGTTTGCAGAATGATTCTCTACACCACCTTAGCACCAGAAATTATTCTTAAAGAATATTTCAATGGAACTATGCCATCTGGTCCCCTAATGTCCCAAGCTGCGATAAGAGTATGTTTGTGCTGATTTCTGTGCTGCAGTGGCGTTTGAGTATGACCAATCTAAAGACTGAATTTGGCCAGCCTTGAGCTAGTTTTATTAGAAAGTTATATCCCTTTTCCAGAATTTTAAAAAGCACATTTCAAAATCAAATTGTAATTATTGCAGGGGTGATATGATTTTTGGGCAACAAGTTGGCAGAATTCACTAAACGGAATTTCTGTATGCATTTTATCCTTTCTAGCAAGAAAGGTGTCCAACATCGATGGAGGTAGATTATCGGGGTATTGTTTCTACAATGTTAAAGTATATCTGAAGTAAAACAGTACAATAGTATTTATTATCCTTGCTTAAAACATTAACAACTTCTCTTAGCGTCGTCGACGTATAAAAAGTTAAGGATTCTAAGAACGTGTCCCATACCGTGCTTGACATTTAAAATTCATCAGCGCGTTGAAATTTCACTCCCATCGTCTGCTATTCCGCGTCAAAGGATTCTCAGTGACAAAGCCCAGAAAAAGAGCGCGCACTGAACAAACAGAAGAATGTTAATTTGGTTTTAATTTATGCACCAGTGCTTCCGAAATGATGTGCATGTTTTCTTGAATGTGAGCATAGAGATTACCTTTTCTTAATGTACCGTCGAAATGAAGTTTGTGCTGATTTCCTGCCTTACTCGAAAAACGATGCTACAGTGAAGGTTTTTTTTAATGACATTCAAAAATTACTTTACTAGAAACATTCCAGAGTCAAGGTTTATACATAATTTCAAACAGCTATAATACGACATTGGATTCTCATTTCAATGCCTACAATGAGTGATTATCAATTAGTTGGAATTGGGGGTCCCATGTCAGAATTAGCTACCCGTTTCGCATACTACAACAGCGAAGTGTGTTGGTTCGATTCCCAGCCCCCACGGCTGCCTGATGACGTACGATCAACGTTACTACTCAGGGCTTTCACTCAACGTTACCCAGGACAAATGGCAGACTGAACAAGTTGCAAGCGATCAATGGATACACTACATGGACAAATGGACACAATGGACTCACGACGAGATGGATTGCACCGACAACAATAGGTAAAATGCGAAATCTAAAAATAGATTCTGTGGATTCTGTGCAGCAGAATACCACAGTGAATATCAACACAGTACGGCTAAGTAACACAGGTGCCTAAACTAATAAAGGAAAAAAAAATAGTTGGAATTAAGTAATAAAAAGATGAACATTAAATCAGTTGAGTAATGATCTCTGGCAATAAGATCCATAAAAATTCCAGAATGATACATACAATGTGTTTAGAATTTGATTTTTAGGTTATTGTCTTCTAGTTATTTTATTTGATATATTATGCTCAAGATAACAGAAGTATAAATTTTCCCAATTATCTTAAATTACTTGATTTATTAGCCAATATCGTTGAATCCATATACCTGGGTTTTACAACATTCTGCTTGCATCTACTAATGTAGTTCTATCTAGAACTATGTCTTTCTTATCCATAGTTTTGTGCTCATCCGCAGATGAAAAGCTTGCGTCAATGCAACCGCAGAATTCAATATCAACGGTGAAGGCGTTTCCGTTAAATTTTCAGTAAAACCATCAACGTAATCGAAGAACTTTATATGTTGGGGAAGGGCAATATACCTAACTAACAAACACTGCTCCTATTGTCTTATTTGTAAGCTATTCATTGGGTATTTTTACATTATGCATCAGTTAAACAAGAGTATTGCTAGTTGATACCATTCAAAAATTGTCAAAATCTCAATCATATGTGATAATATTCACATTTCAAAAAGTGGTGATATTCTGTTTGCTTCGAGGAAAACTCCATGAAGCAAAACGCCTTTACTTAGCTGGCAGCTCTGAACAGAAAGTACCACGCGTGGCGAATCAATTTAGTATGGAGAAGTCGTGGAGACGAAGTACTAAGTTAGTACTACTAAGTGGCTTTGCCTCATAAATATAGATGTTTCTTCAAAATGTGGAAATTTTCGGTTTTCCGACTTTATGCACTATTTTGAAACTTTTTCCCTATCCTGCATAATTTTAAGATCTAGTTTTGTTACGGACATAGTTAATGACAGTAAATAGAAACCACAAAAAGGCGTGGTTTTTGCATCAGGGGGGGCGTTTTGGGGCCTCTTCCCTTCATTTTCCTCGCAAAGGAGTGTACCTTTGAACAATTGGCATATCGTACGGTTGACTGCTAAATGAAAACCTCGTGATACCATTCTCTACAACGTCCATGGCCAATGGTCATCCGGTCAGATTATATGTTATTTGGCCAAAATGGGTCATTTGACGTCTCACTTCTCCATCATCATTTCTTACTTCTCTCGGCAAAAGTGAAAAATAAGAAGTTAGAAATTATGAGTGAGAAGAAAGGCGTCTCCCTTCTTACTTCGCTCTTTCCACATTTTACAGTGGGAAGTGAGATATGATTAGTGAAAAGTGAGACATCTCACTGCATCACTACTCACTTGATACTTCCTCACTTTCTGAATGAAGTGAGATTGATTAGTGAAAAGTGAAAGTGCGAAGTGCGTGAAAGACATCTTTCTTCGCAGTGAAAGAGAAACGGATTATTGAGAAGAAAGAAGTAAGATGTCAAAATAACCTAAGATCAGTTAGCATAAAGTCTAAAAATGGTGAGACTTTTTTACGCGGTTTCCGTATAAAAATATATTTTGGTCAAAACTTTTAATCACACAGTTCCATCAGGCCAATTTTCAATACAACGAATAGCAGACTGTATTCCAGAAACATTTCAGGCATAAATCCAACAAGCTTATTGAACAATTGTTGTATAAAAGCGATGGTAGTTGAACAATAAAACATGTTTAAGTTGTTTAATACGATGTTATACTAGGTTACATTTCTCATCATTTCCCTGTTTTTGTTATTTGAATAATGTCGAATAAAGTTTAACAAATGTTGCCTAAAAATTTCCTGGCGAGAGGTGAGTAGTTGTATTATTCCCATATATATTCTTTGTTCCCACCAAAATAGTAATCCTATTTGTAATCAAGTTGATTATTGAATAACATGTTCATGTGATGTATGTATGTTAAATTTATTCTCAACAGCTGCTCGAGTTAGACAATTCAATGAAGTAATGTGGTCTGTATAATGATTATGTAAGCCTTTGACAAACATGTTGATTGAATTGAATGATAATAAGTTTGACTCGAAGTCAGAGTCAAGTACAAGACACTGAAGACGGCCAGCCTTACTGTTGATGTCGAAATACGTATCTGTCAAGATACAATTAAGTGAGTGGGAATTCAATGGGATTGTATAAACTCGTCTTATGACAAGTGAGACATTCACTAAAAAAGCTCAAAATAATTTTCTTACTTATTCATTTAGAGTGAGTGTTCTTGCGGAAATGTTGTTCAACACAACATATTGCTGTTGGGTTCATCATTATTGACAAATCAATTATACGTATCTGGCTGTGCAGATCTCACTGATGCATTAATTTTTGAAATCGAGATCAATCTTTTAAAACAAAGTTTAAAAAAGAATGAGTTCATATCACTGAAAATTATGAGTTGTTGTGTTGGGACACTAAATACTACTACAACAAGATTGAACAATGCAGCGCTTGAGCAAACTCAAAGCTTCCAGATCCTACAGGATGGTATTTAGCTTGTATTTGCTTAATACTATAAATTATACTAAAAAGCATAATTTTAGACTGAATAACGCAGACAGTACGATACCATCAATATAAGACCAAAATCAGTGTAAACCTTCTCAAATTCAATCATGTAGGGGCCAGTGCTTGGAAAAGGCGTAGGAATGTCAATCCGGAGATCGCTAAGATTCGATTCTCGGTCCGGTCTTGATGTTGTTTTTCGGAAAGCATCTCCTACCCTGGGAACAGTTGTCATTATGTACTTGCAACGCAATATACATACTCATGCAATGGCGAGCATAAAACTTTCAAGTAATAGCTGAAATGGTAATAGAATACACCTGATTGCTGTTTTTACAGGATTTTTTTCCAGCAACGTACAAAATTTTCAAAGTTGCTCCATTTGCATGAATAATATGATAAAACATTTTTAACATGGTTTTCAAATTTGAACAAACTTTTTTTCACTGGAACGCACATCCCCGTGATAAAACAAAAGATCGGAGTGTAGTTACTAAAGCAGCTAAGTTCCAGTTGGAATGTAGAGCCATTGAAGAAGAAGAAGAAGAAGAAGAGCCCTAGTGCAATTGAATTTTACAATTACCTCAAAGACTGCCGGCCTCGATGTACTCACACAAAGAATAGAAATCTACAATGAAATTATTTTGATACTTACTCTTTCGCTTCTTTTTTTTTATTACTGCCCGCACTGTTTGTTGTTGATGTTTAGACATGATGGGCAACAGATCCTTTACTTGGATTAACTATTGAAAAGCAGGTTGTTTAAGTCATTATCAACGTTCTCAAACTACAATCAGAACAGCTTACATTCGATGCTATCTGAATTTGTATAAACGTAGCTGTGCAAACGTTTTCCAGCAATATTTTAGCCATGTACATTCTATTTAATAAACATGTTCAAATATTGTTTTTATTCAATGTTTGTGCAATAAATTGTTCAATTTGGTATTTAATAATTTATAACTACATTTAACATGGTCGGTTATATGACCTTGCATGTGGAGCAGCCGGAAGAGCAGGCGGATGTCAATCAGAAGGGTCCTGGGTTCGAGCCTCACATCGTTCGAGATTGTGATGCTGCTAACAGTTCTAGTCGTCTCAGTTCATAAATTAATTAGTTGAAAAATCGATAGTTCATTGAAAGCCATAAATAATATCAAGATAAAATTATCCGATAGAAATTATTCCTCTTTAACATTTTCAATAAAAATGCTTGTTATGGAAACTTGTAATAAGCTTTTGAGATTTCCTTACAATAATTGGGAGTCATTATATAGCCACCAAAACTAACCTTATTTCTCAAACTAATGATTGAATAATGAAGTCACTGATCTTCTATGACTACACAATCAACGTATATCAAACAGCCTTATTTGTAAAACCATTGAACAAACGCTTTGTGGATTCGTTAATACGCTTTGTAGTAACAAGCGTTAATTAATATTTTATGACTCTTTATTGATTTTTGCAGTTGAACAATCGAGGCAGTGATAGCTAAACATTGTTGACTCAACATGCTTATATCATCTTGTTGTGTGAATAAGTTCTCCATTTTTGGGCGACAAGGTTGGTATAGTGATATCAAATGCAATAAATCAATCTTAATTAAACATACAGCAGCTGAACAACGCATTGGCAAGCAGAACATTTCTTCAAACAAAATTTATTCTTGGGTTGTGCGTCGAATGCAATTTGTTACCAGCAAATCGGTTAAAGATAAGTGCCGGCGTCGGCCGTGTCTACAGTTAGGTAGAAAAAAATCACTAATGAGTAATGAGAACGATTAATCCGATTAATTAATAAATAAAAACCAATCATAATGATCACACATTCGTTCTGCGTCCAAAAAAAACGAGCGAACGCGCACTGAATCGTTCTTTTTTTAATAAATATACTCACCCGTACAAAGCCAAACCAAACACTTCTATGATCGATCATTACAATTGATTCTTGATTCTTACAAATATTCAATTGCATCACTTCTTTGATTCATAAGAAAAGTTCTCCGGGATGATAAAGTATATGCATTTATCCACTGTAAGCAGTTGTCTAACACGGTAATCCTTCTGTCCATTCATTCCACATTACACACTCACTTAATCTTCATATAACAAAGACAAAGCAAATGACTTTCAAAGAGACAATACAAGACCTGCAATTAAAGGATTTGATCCTTTGAAAATCTTCTCTGCCACAGTACAATTAATGTTCATATATACCTGTACCCACAGCTACCAGTTCTACAGAACCTCTAAGACCGGAAGCAGCTTGAAGCGACTGCAACTTGCACTTGGTGCTGTGCACTTTTGGTACGTGTCTTCGCAACGTCCTTACAACAAAGTGAACAAGGCGCCTCTCATCTTCAGGACCATCTACGCATGGCCTGCTTAGCATCCTCAAACAGGTGAAGCTTGCTGAAGTGGAAGCATGGTACAACTAGAATGAAAAGAGTGTACATATTACGGAATCCCGCAAAACCCTCGCGGCACAGGGTGATGGAAAACTTTATTTAATAATGTGGCGCTTTACGGGCGTTCTCAAACAGTACTGTGAATGGGAATGGACCTAGAGAACAGACAATGGGGGACGAGATGAAAAGCCGTTCCGCAAATCACTGGGGTAATTAGGTGAATGAATTTGTGTCATAGGAATATGCCAAAGCATATTTTGCAGCTTTTTCCTGACTAAAAAATGCTACTGATACATTCAGTCATGCTACCATCCTTAGAAATATTAAATATTGAAGATAAATGATTTCCTCTCAAAATACGATACTTGTCGGTCCACTACTGATATATCTCGTGCAAACTCAAAATGTGGTCGGAGGAGAAGGAAAAAAGTAGAAATAGCCTCTGGGCTGCTCATAGTAAAAACTGAAAAGATGGTTCTTTCTGAACGATAGAAAGATGCGTCAGTGGGGATCCATAATGAAATTTAGCCGCATAAGAACTCGAATCGTGTGGGAGGATTAAAGTGCGATTTTCACTATCTGCTACAGCGGTAGATATCAATCCGTGAAGTGAAAAGCACGATTTAATTTAATGGTACTGTTCACAGTATTATTCAAGCTTAAGCCCTCTGCACACCTCCGTGAACATGAACATGAACAAAGAGGTGAGAAGAGCGATAATTTCACAGTGAACATCGTCGTGGACAATCAGTCTAGTTGGAAGTGTTGATATTGCCCACAGATAGCAGCAAGAATAATGTGCAGTAATAAACAGAGAAAATAAAATGGAAACATATTGTCGCATATATGTATATAATTATTGAGTGGGTAATCTACGGAACGATGTTGATCAAGTTGACAATTTTAATCATCTTTCGTTTAAATGTTCAGGAATTTTGTTATGAAAAGCCAATACTATATTAAGAATTTCTGAATGGCAATTTTCAACTGTGCTGCAAATGTATACATTTGCACCGTTCAAAGCTAATTAACAAGTTCCGTATCAATTTACCTGAATCCAAATATTATCTTTCGACTGGTTCGCTTCAAAGGAGTTCTGGCACACCCACGAGCATGTAATTCATGATTCATTCTGTTCCACATTAATACAATAATGTTCAATTATGCAATTATAGTTAAGAAAATACGAATTTACGAAAAGAAAGTAATTTCTTCTAATTTTCTATCTAGTGACTTCTATCCATTTGAACGATTGATTTTGACATGTAGTTAACAAGTTTAATTTGATGAGGGATTATTTAATTTTTTTTACTTTTGCTAGATATAATTTTTGACTTTCTCTTTTTGAGCACATTTTTTTAATACTTTTCTTCATCTCATCTTTTAAATTTATTATTCATTTGTTTCGAATAGTGTTAATTAATGTTTGAATATTTTTGATCCTTAATAAAATCCAATTTTGCTCAAGTTTTAGTGTATAAAATTCAATTGACCACGTATCGTATATCCGTACCGTATTTAATTGTTGTATTTACTATTGAAAGTCTTAATATGTATTCAATAATTTTTGCTGTGCTGAATTTTTGTTGATAGTAATTATCAAATTATATAAATTACTCCATAAACTGTTTCAAATAAACAACTTTATTGAATAAACTCATATAGGTATACCTAATCTCAAACATTCTGAATGATAATTATTATTAATATCTGCCTCGTGGATGGTCATAACACGAAGCATACGAGCATGTGTACCAAAAAACAAGGGCAGACAGACAAGCAGGATAGAAAACGACAGAGGCAATCTACATCTTGTTAGATTCTTCATTCTCCTGTATTGCTGTGGTGGATATATGGCGTATAGTATATATCAGAGAGGAAAGCTTTCTCTGGTAAATCAGGTAAAAAATTCCCGAATCGTTCACGTTCGAATGGCAAAAAGCATTCTGAAAATCTGTTCACCGTGAACAGAGACGATGCAAGCATATCGGAAGCATATCAAATGATTCAGTAGTAGCAAAGCGAAAAAAGTATAAGCATTTATAACTAATATAGCTAAGACTTTGAATAAACAAAAATTAAAAATAAATAAATGAATGACTTAAAATTAAGGGTTGATAAATTTAAAAATGAACAATCGATTAAATTACAAAATTATTGATTTGAAAAACTAATAAATGGATAATATTTTAGATTAATAGATTCAAAATGAATAAATTTATAAATTATTGAATAAAAAAAAATATAATAAAATAATCAAAATAAAATAGTTAAATAATAAAAATATTTCTAATAAGTTTATAAAGGTATGTTAATAAATTATTAAATTACAAATTGATAAATAAACAAATTTATAAATTTATAAATCAATAAAATAATAAATTAATAAATTGATGAATAAAAAAATGATAAATTAATCAATTTATAATTAATAAATTACTAAACTGCCGCTGCAAGCATAACTGTCTAATATTTTCATGATTTGCTATCTATATGGAAAAGTTATGCTTTTTGTTTATTAATTTTCGTCAACCGTCGTAGACTAGTACATATAAATATACATATTTTTTCATTTCTTAATGCTAATATACATAAATTGTAAAATTTACCATATATTTATAATAAAAAATTAAATTAAATAGTACAGATAATAACTATTTTTTGTCTTATGTGTTGCGATTTCAATTCTATTAAAATATGTTTTAGATTCTTGCCAGACATTGTAAAGTCGATAGCTTCGCAGTATTGATTTAAATGTTCATTATTCGATTCAAGGTCCAAATTTGGCATAATTTGTTCGATGATAGTTGTTATAAATAAGGTACGATTACGAAGTTGCCTTGAAGGGATATAAAGTTTAATTTGATAAGATTTCAGGTGAATCACACGTTGCGAAACGATATCATTTACAGAAGAAACCATTGCTATTTCACGCCGCTCTTTCAAAGTCTGTATGTCAATAAGCATGCAGCGTGCTTTGTATGATGGAATTGAGAGTATTAACCACCTAATTTACGAAGAGCAATTAACAGTAATTATATATAATTATAATTATTAACAGTAAACTAATAAATTAAAAAGAAATTAATAAACTAATCACTCAAAAATCTTATATATCAACAACAAAAAATGATAAATCAATAAATTTATTTTGAAACCTAGTAAATCAGTGACTCAATAAATAAGCGAATGAACAAATTATAATTAATGAACAATAATGATGTTATCATGTAAAAACAAAAAATTATATTTTTTCATTACACTAAATCCGCTTTCAAAGAGGAAAAATAATAACTTTCTTTACGGACAACTTACAGAAGAGATTAAGGCTTATTCAAAGAATTTTCCAAAATTTGAGGTCAGGACGTGGAACACTTCTGTATGTAGTTATGAAGATTTTTTGCCCCAATGTCCATACATCACGAGTTTATATTTTTGCCATTTTATCTTTAGGACATTGCTCTAAAATTGTGTTTATCTCTTCACTGTGGATCGACAAGGGCACTACATATATTTTGCTGGAAAAGTTGAAAATTTCAGAATTTGGTGTTTAATAAGCGTCAAAATGCATTTTATTTGAATTTCCGGCCCGTCAATTTGAAATCGTCATAAAACATTGTCGCCAGCAAACATATGCCATAAGATCTGAGATCAACTACGAACAAAATTGTTTGATTTCAATAATCAGATTATTTCCAAGTTGAGTACTTTTTTGCATGTTTTAATGGTTTGGCTTTGCATTAACACAGATTTAAATTAAAGATATTGGCGACGATTTTAAGGTTAATAAAAGTGATCGACGCGATTTGTTACCACAGAACTAAAAATACTATTAATTTAAATGATATTTGCCAATAATATAATAATAATAATAATCATATATTTCATTGAATGTATTGAATTATAAGGGGACTTTGGGATCATACAAGTCTAAAGCTCGATAAATATATATATATTTTTTTACAAAATAGGATAACTTTTTCACGGACGACAGAGGAGAATAGAGCTTTAAAAAATTTTCAAAAGAAATTCAGTGAGTGATTTTTATAGACGCGGGATACTACTGTATGTAGTTATTGAGCTCGTTTTACTCAATGTCCCATAAATCATTTTTCATATTTTCGTCCTTTTATCTTAAATATTGTACTAAAGTTGTGTTTTTCCTTTTCATTGTGGATCCTCAAAAGCACTATACATATTTTGTTGGAAAAAGTTGAAAATTAAAGTATTTTTAAGGTAAAATAATCATCAAAGCGCATTTTGTGAATTTATTTTAATATAAAATAATCTTCTAACTTGTTGACCTAAAAACCAGCTCGAATCATTTTTCAATGCAATATACAGTATTTATTATTTTCATAGTATAATTGACAAATTATCATTAAATTAATATTACTCCATCATCTATTAACTCACAATTATTGAGCTATATAATTGCATAGTGAATTTGGGCGAAAAGTCATGAAAAGAATATTTCCGATCTCATCCTATCTATTGTCACTCGACTCTCAAATATATATATAACCTTCTGTTTGTGCGATCAGGATGGTTTGGAAATGTTCGGCATCAGCTCTATCGAGTATTTTAAAAATCGTGTTTTATCAATAAATCACAAAACATTTGCGAAATGATTTACTTCATTAGTTATTGTTTCACAACATTTATCAATGTCTGTATAACATTTTGGACAATAATATCAACAATTATCTGTAAATACTATTATTTTTTACAGAATACATGAAAAATTCACATAAAGTGCACTTTGATACCCTATTTGACCCTAAATCCTTAAATTTCTATCTATTACCATATTTTGTACCTCTATTGCAGGATGGAATGCTCCTCAAGCGAATCAGGAGAAAAAAAAATACTCCACTGCTCTCAGACACACGAATTTTTGCTCTTCTTTTGTACTTTTGCGTTTCCTCTTTTCGGGTAGCTCCGAAATATATTCATTCTCAATGATAACTAAATAGTTTGACTCAATGAGGTGTGGAAAAAGTTGCTCTTGATATCTTTGAAACCTCTTTATAAGACGGAATTGGTGGTGGCGAAAAAATTATGATAATTAGTTAGCTAATCTAACGGTAGCAGTAGGTTATTATTTATCGTCTTTGTTTGAAAATAATTCAATCACTGTCATCATGCGTGTTTGGACTTGTTGCATTTAATTTTACACGTTCCCTAAAGAGCTCTTTTAGACATTCCCCTAAAAGAGCTAAATAATTTTCATTCAAAATTGAAGCAGTCGCAAAAATCCTGTTTTAATCGGTCAAAACAGTATACACTGGAGTCGCTTTTTATGCGGTTTAATATGAGGCTTTATTTGTATGCGGATTTTAAGTCTCATGCGTTTAAACACGTTTACACAATATTTTGAAGTAGGTCTTGGTGCCTTTATGCCACTACGATCAAGGGATCGCTCCTGGCCTTTCCTTTTATTTTTCTTTAATCATCATCATCATCATCATCTTCTATCTATCTTCTCTATATATAAAATAGGTTTGCTTGTGAACAGTTTGTCAGATTTGCAAGATTTACTCACCAATCAGACCGTTTGGGCTCTTCTGTGTTTGTTTATGTATAGAAAAAATAGAACAATTTGCTGGGAAAGTTAAGAAGTTGTCTAAATGAAACGGTTTCATGAGTTCTGAATAAAGCCATCAAGCTCGAACTGAAATCGAATCTAGGTGCGACGCCTCAATCAAAATGATTTGTTACGGATCCTGTACACCTCCGGTGGTGCAAAGGCTGACTTGAAAGATCTCCATCCTGAGCGTTAATCAATGATTGACCGATCAAAAATAAAACCAGTGAGATCAGTCAGGCTCGCCTAGTATAAGATAATTTCGTCAATAATCTCTTTGCAATTCAAATTGTAATTGCTAACCAGATAAATCTCGGGTACTTATTCAAAAGGACGTATGTGATTTTGTAAACAAAGATTCAAACGTCGATTTGTCCAATCTGATGGCACTCCCGCCAACACCACCAACAGCTGCCGGAAAACCTCTAGCTCTGTGGTGGTGGTTTGCTGAGAATGGACAAATCATTAATCTTGTTTACAATCACATACATCCTGACAAAATACCAATAAATTGCCTACATCAAGCTGCCTGTTGCTTAGAAGCAGTAAATAATTAATGTAAAGATAGAATGGTGTTCATTGCTACCCATTCATGGATGCTATACACGGTCCCTATTCTCATGCTGGTCTCATAAAGGGGCGAATGTGTGAGGCTGTTGTGCGGGTAGCGATGGTATGACAGAAGTGTGCTTCCATTTCTCTGTACGTTCAGTTGGAAGAACAACAAAACTGATGCTCCTCAAAGAGGCACATTGGACAAACGGTTTCTCTCAATGAGCGCCGCTCCTCATTTTCCCCAACGAGCATCTTTTTTATGTTTGATCATATCCGTGATGTTTTGTTGCTCATTTTATGAACTTTTTTTTGCTCATTGAGCTCATTGTGCGAGTAAATGCAAAGCCTGCCTCTATGGCTCCACAGTGAAGAGAATGAACAATTTTAGAGAATTTCCTAAAGATAAAATATAGAAAAATATGAAAACTCGTGATATATAGAACATTGGAAAACATGCTCAATAACTACATACAGAAGTGTTCACGTCCAATGAAACAGCACTCACTGAATTTTCTTAGAAAATTCTCTTTCGAATAAGCCCTTGATTTCTTCTGTAAATCGCTCGTAAAGAAACTTTAAAAAAATTTCCTCCTTCGAAATCGGATTTTCCCATTATGCATTGGCTCTACATTCCACTGAAACTTGGGTTACCTTCTGAGTAATAATTTGAAAGCTGTCAATCGCATAAGTATGTGTATGTGTGGCAAGTAAAATGGATACACTATACACTGGAAGGGAGCCGATAATGTTCAACCCGCAAACATTCTAGCCGGACGAGAATCGCCATTTTGTGAATCCTACGCCTTTGCTCGCAAAGGCTAACTGAGAACCTATAAATTAATATATTTAATAAAAATAGAACACCAATAAAACCAAATCTTCATCTGTTTCTTTTGTATATAAATTAACTATTACATCAACTATAAATCATAAAATAAAAAATATGAATAAATACAATGGTTTCTAGTTAGCCTTGTCGGCAAAGGCGGAGTATTCTCGATTTTCGTTGCAGTCTAAAAGTTTTTTCGGGTTTCAGCAATCTCACTCACTGGCCATAGGGTATCTTTGTACTTGCAACATAAGACATATCCATGTAATGGACAGGGTACAGAATAGAAACATCAAATAATAACTGTGGAAATGTTAATGAAATATTGAGTAAAGAAAGCAGGCCAAGATTCAGTGGTTATATAGAGCCATTGAAGAAGTAGAAGAAGAAAAAAATGGAATTATTTTTTTATGAATGAAGTAATCTATTTATGAAAATATAAATTTTCCGATTGAATATGAATGATTGAAGTATTAAAATAAAAATATTTAAAAGAAAAAATATTATTAAAAATATTATAAAAATATTATAAATATTGCAAATAATAAAAAAAACACAATTCATTTATGAGAAACTACTGAGTTAGTTTCCTTCCGACCAAACCGATACGAGTGTTAAAATGACGACAGCGACACACAAAGCGGAACCCACCGAAACCGATTCAACGAGAACAGTAAACACTCTCGGTCGGTGTGAACTCCCAATCAAATCAATCTATTCTCCTTGTATTTTTGAATTCACCACAGCTCCACGTTCATGTTCACCGTCGCGTTTACGCGATGAGTTCACCCAGAACGATTTCACGATGATTTCACAGGCATGACCATGGAATGCTCATAATCTGATATTATTGATGTTTTTCATGTTTTTACCATCTCACTACTAAATGCAGCAACTGCCTTTCATTTGAACAGATTCCCTCACGATTTGGTATGTATCAAGAAGTTATTATCAAAAAACAGTTTGTTCACGTTCACGTTCACGGGAGGTGTAAAATGCTTTACATGATAATATTCCGTCGTGATGAACAATTTATGAGTTAATTTGCTTGTAGCATTATTAGATCAATGCATTATTATGGTTGGATATTCTTATCAATTTCAATACTTATGTTCATTAGTTAATATGAAACAACGTCAAGTCGTCTAATGAAACAATATATTTGATAAAAAGTTTCATGAAATGTATTCGTATATTTACTTAACCAAAAGTGAATTAAACAACGAGCTTATTGCTGTAACTTCTTTTCCGCTATTGACTACACCGTAAAATATCCATTCGCATTCAAATTTTCCTAATTTATTGTTAACGAGTGCGCATCCAATCTGAATTCATCCCTGGTGAAATCTCCATTGAATCTAACAATAAATTATTGCGCTGCGTTCAGCAAAGCAAAGCGCAATAATAGCAACCGCATTGCCACAATAAAATAAGGACGCGTCTTACCAAAAAAGCCAGGAGAAAAAGAAACCAGCAAGCCTTCAACGCAAGCAGCAAAACACCCGACACGCGCAATTCTCCGAAAATAAAACACATCAGCTATGTTCTTTATAGGGCCATTGTAAACTTCAAACAACATTGTTTCGTCTTGCTCCGACCACAGCTTTGCTCGGAATCCTCTGCGTTGCAACGTCGGTTGACTTTTCGAGGGTCGTTCAGGGAATTTTCTCAGAAATCCCAATTCTGAAAGCTCTTTATCTGTGACGTTCCGTAAAAGACTGAATCGAAAAAAAATGAAAACAGTCTACAAGTTTTCCTTCATATTGCTACAATCTTGCGGAGTCTACGCCGTACAACTTTATTCCGAATCAGTGGTGCTTCCGTATTTTTTATATTTTTGTGTTTATGGCTTTAAGAAGAAGAAAAACTCATCCTTGGCTACTACTTTTCCATTCCGGAAGCGGTTATAAAGAAAACCATGGGAAACGAAAAAACTTCAAAACTGCAATCAATTTCTGAGTGTTATCGTGATGCTGTTTCGATCGAGTTCATGAGTCGGATGCCGATATGATACTTGACTTGAAAATACGAGTCAAAGTATTCTCTTTATAGGAATCGAACCAACAGAATGAAGTATCTGCAAGTGAAGCGCATCATACACGTTCCTAGCATTGTAAGTGAGAACAATTTATATGTAACAAATACAATAGATTACAGTGGTTAATGCCGTCATTGCAATCAGCCGTTTGAATGAGTTGTTCATAGCAATCCATTTCCTTTCCTTTTCATAATTCATCAATAAAAATTTAAGAATGAAAAGGATAACGCGATTAGGAATGAAAACTTTATTTGAGAGCTTGAAAAGATTAGCAAGGAAAAACCTTCTTAAATCTTTCAATTAACAGATTACAAAACGGTCAATGAAATAATCTAATGTTGAATGTTTAATCAATTTCTCTGGTCTCAATTACATTTTTATCAATGTAATATGGATGCATTTCAATTGACACATTTTGGAAATATTGAGCGACATCAAGTTTGGAGCCTAATAAATATTTTATTGGTTTATTTCAATCGGTTCTTAAGTAGTCTGAGATTGTTTGGGTTAAACTAGTCGTAAAAATTATTGCTAACAATACAAGCAAACATGGGAG
Source organism: Armigeres subalbatus (assembly GCF_024139115.2). NCBI lineage: Eukaryota > Metazoa > Arthropoda > Insecta > Diptera > Culicidae > Armigeres > Armigeres subalbatus. Next base: position 14,065,496 of record NC_085140.1, read on the forward strand.
CAAAGTTCTCTCTCTCATAAATTCACTCATATGATCTTTTGTGAGATATTTTTATACGAATATTACTATAACAATTCAATACTAGTTGTTCATTTCGAGCTACAATGGAACAAGAAAATAGGCAAAACCTCTTCTTTTACTTAAATTTTATGATTTTCTATTCTTTCTGGATTTTCTTCAATCCGTTCAGACCTCAAACAACCATTCATCACTATTTCACACCAATTGAGTCATTTTACACTACCTTTCGGGCGTTTTGAGTCCATTAAAAAATAAAAGCATTAGAAAGTCCCAAAACTTGCTGTTTGAGGTAAATCATTGGTGTAGTAAAAGTAAGAAAGTGAATAAAAAAGCATCAAAAAGAAGCAAATTAACAGAATCCGTTCCGATCTCGAGTGGATAACTGATATCCCTGGTCGCGACAATGGGTATACCCGTTAAGCATAAGTACGTTAGGCATAAGGACGTTAGGCATATACGTTAGGCATAATGGACGTTGAACTCGGACGTTAGGCATAATGGACGTTAGGCATAAAATGACCCAAGAACAGCCTATTACGAAGGCGAAATTGACCCAAACGCCCGTATGCTAACGTACTATTACCTGACGTCCGTTATGCCCTAACGATCCTATGCCTATCGGCGGAACGAGCCAGCCTCGCTGGGAAGTCTCTTAATAAAAGTCAATAAAAAAATTCCTATCGTACTTATGCCTAACGTCCTTATGCCTAACGTACTTATGCCTAACGTCGCGGACCCACGACAATTACCCACTACCACTTCCGCCATCTTGGCATTTTCAACTAGAACCTGTACGCCACCACCGCCGCCGACTAACTTTCGCCGCCACTGCCATCAGAAATGAATCGGTGCGCCACCGTACGAAAATTTACCTCGCCGCCGAGTATTTTTTACCACGTCGAAGGGCTATTGAACCAGTAGGGTTTCGTACAAAAGTTTTATCTAGTTCTTCCTCAAACTACACATTTTCAGCCACGTTTATTTGACATTTATCTGCGTCCATGTACTTCTCTTCTTTATTGACATTACATGTCCAGGTTTATGCCCAAAAAAGGTGCCCCTGGTAATCGATCCCAGAGCAACCTCAGCATGATCTTGCTTTGAGCCGTGCACTTACCACACGGCAAAGGACATTTAACTTTCAGTATATATGTGGATTCATTCTCATTTCCGATAAAGTCTTCAAACCGAAATGGATTTGATGTTGGATTGGTGGGCTTCATGGCAATTGAGGGCGTTGCCTGTCCTCTTCGATTCTGAAGAACTTAGAATTCTAAATGATTTTCGAGCAGAATCTTGAAGGAATTTCCGATAGAATTCTCGGAGGGAATTCATGCAACTTTCGAAAGATACAATGGTTCCCAAAAGTATTCGTCTAGCTGCATATTTTTAAGTAAAATATAAAACTTAGGCGGGATAGAAGCGATATCATAAAACTTTCTTCTAAATTTGATTATTATTCAATGATTATTATTCAAAAACAAATAGAAACTTCAATTACTTTTGTTGTCGTGTAGAAAACATCTAAATTCCTTTTTTCGCTCGCTCAAAAAGTATTCGTCTATTTGAAAAGAAGTCACGTGAAACACAGTATAATAGTTTTATTCGCATGTAGTGACAGTAGCACACTCTAGTGGTGTCTAGCAACATGGTTTTTAATACTCAATGACAGAATAAACAATGTTATTGTTTTGATTGATCTTGGTGCGGAAAAAGAGTCATGGGTCGAAAAGGTAAAGAGATGAGTCACAGTGAAAAAAAACCCATTCTATACCATAATTAGTTCAAGTTGACTTATGAGTTTACAAAATTGTTGGTAGACCCCATTCGACCATTCAATCGACGATTGATCACAACGCTACAAAAACCTTTAAACAAATAACAGTGGTCGCCGGCAAGGGTAAACTAATCACGATGAGCGATTTATTATCAGAATGTCAAAATAAAAACCTTAAAACAGATGCACCCTGTTAGACAAGTGAGCTGGAGAAGAGGTGCTATGATATGAATTAATACAAACATAAATACCTGTAAAAGTATGGGTATAATGGGTGAGTATCACCGAAGAAATTTTAAGTGAGCCATCAAATTATCAAAAACGTCGATTTCACAAAAACATATCGCTGGAAGAAGGAGTGCTTTCGGAATCAAGTCATATTATCTGACGAAAGCAAGTACAGCATATTTGGATCAAATGGCCGATGTATGATATGGCGGAAAATGAATACTGAGATACAGCCGCAGAACCTCTTGCTGCAGTAGAGCAAGGTGGGGTTCCGTTATGATCCGGGAGTGCATGAGCGCAGCCAGGTGGGAAAATTTCATATTATTGAAGGAATTATGGATCACAAAATGTTCATCCGCATTTTGAAAGAAAATTGAAATTAAAGCTGAGAAATTAGGCTACAAGGAACATACATCTTTCGGCATGATAATTATCCAAGCACACAGCCCAAAAAAGCTAAACTGTAGCTACTCTATAATACCCCGATCAGTTCAAAACGCCTCCACGGAGGTCGAGATATGAATCAATTAAGCACCATTGAAGGTACTGAACGTCAAAATTCTGAAAAGTCCACATCAACAACAACGAATTGAAATTAGCAATGAAGAAGGATGTGAAAAATCCGTCCTCGTCACGGCTAATTGGTCAGTTTATACCACATAGACTACAAGCCGTCACTAGATACAGGGAATCCAACTGAATATTGAACTAAATATGAACTTCTGGAGGAATCGTGGAGGAGCTACCGGGAATGACTGGAGGAACTTCGGAGGAATTCCTAGAGCTTCGGAGGAATCCTGGAGGAACTTCCGGAGGAATTCCTGGAGGTACTTCGGAGGAATTCGGAGGAACTTCGGAGGAATTGCCGGAAGGAACTCCGGAGGATTGCCGGAGGAACTTCTGGAGGAATTCCTGGAGGAACTGGAGGAATTCCGCAGGAACTTCGGAAGAATTCATGGAGGAACTTCCGGAGGAATTCCTGAGAGCTTCAATTCTAGAGGTTCGGAGATCCTGGAGAACTTTCGGAGGAATTCCTGGAGGAAATTCTGGAGTTCGAGAGGAATTCGTGGAGAACTTCCGGAGGAATTCGTGGAGGAACTTCCGGAGAATTCCTGGAGAACTTCCGGAGGAATTCTGGAGGAATTCCTGGAGGAACTTCGGAGGAATCTGGAGGAACTTTGGAGGAATTCTGGAGGAACTTCCGGAGGAATTCCTGGAGGAACTTCCGGAGGAATTCCTGGAGGAACTTCGGAGGTCTGAAGGAACTCGGAGGAATTCCTGGAGGAACTTCCGGAGGAATTCTGGTGGAACTTCGGAGGAATTCCTGGAAGACTTCCGGAGAATTCTGGTGGAACTTCCGGAGGAATTCCTGTGGAACTTCGGAGAATTCCTGGAGAAAGGAACTTCGGAGGAATTCTGGAGGAACTTCGGAGGAATTCCTGGAGAACTTCCGGAGGGAATTCCTGGAGGAACTTCGGAGGAATTCCTGGAGAACTTCGAGGAGTTCGGAGAATCTGGAGAATTCCTGAGAACTTCCGGAGGAATTCCTGGAGGAACTTCCGGAGGAATTCCTGGAGGAACTTCGGAGAATTCCTGGAGGAACTTCCGGAGGAATTCCTGGAGGAACTTCCGGAGGAATTCCTGGAGGAACTTCGGAGGAATTCTGGAGAACTTCGGAGAATTCTGGAAGACTTCCGGAGGAATTCGGAGGAATTCGGAGAATTCGAGGAACCGGAGGAATTCCTGGAGGAACTTCCGGAGGAATTCTGGAGGAACTTCGGAGGAATTCCTGGAAGAACTTCGGAGGAATTCCTGGAGGAACTTCCGGAGGAATTCCTGGAGGAACTTCGGAGAATTCCTGGAGGAACTGGAGAATTCCTGGAGGAGAACTTCGGAGTTCCTGGAGGAACTTCGGAGGAATTCCTGGAGAACTTCGGAGGAATTCCTGGAGGAACTTCGGAGGAATTCCTGGAGGAGACCGGAGGAATTCTGGAGGAACTTCGGAGGAATTCCTGGAGGAACTTCGGAGGAATTCCTGGAGGAACTTCCGGAAAAATTCCTGGAGGAACTTCCGGAGGAATTCCTGGAAGACTTCGGAGGAATTCCTGGAGGAACTTCCGGAGGAATTCCTGGAGGAACTTCGGAGGAATTCCTGGAGGAACTCCGGAGGAATTCCTGGAGGAACTTCGGAGGAATTCCTGGAGGAACTTCCGGAGGAATTCCTGGAGGAACTTCCGGAGGAATTCTGGAGGAACTTCGGAGAATTCCGAGTGGAGGAATTCCTGGAGGAACTTCCGGAGGAATTCCTGAGAGAACCGGAGGAATTCCTGGAGAACTTCGGAGGATTCCTGGAGGAACTTCCGGAGAATTCCTGGAAGACTTCCGGAGGAATTCTGGAGGAACTTCCGGAGGAATTCCTGGAGAACTTCCGGAGGAATTCCTGGAGAACTTCCGGGAGAATTCGGAGGAACTTCGGAGGACTGGAGGAACTTCCTGGAGGAACTTCGGAGGAATTCCTGGAGGGACTTCCGGAGGAATTCCTGGAGGAGAACTTCGGAGGAATTCCTGAGGAACTTCCGGAGGAATTCCTGGAGGAACTTCGGAGGAATTCCTGGAGGAACTTCCGGAGGAATTCTGGAAGGAACTTCGGAGGAATTCCTGGAGGAACTTCCGGAAGTTTCCTGGAGGAACTTCCGTGAATTCCTGGAGGAACTCCGAGGAATTCCTGGAGGAACTTCCGTAGGAATTCCTGGAGGAAGGAACTTCCGTGAATTCCTGGAGGAACTTCCGTAGGAATTCCTGGAGGAACTCCTGGAGGAATTCCTGGAGGAACTTCGGAGGAATTCCTGGAGAACTTCGGAGGAATTCCTGGAGGAACTTCGGAGGAATTCCGAGACTTCCGGAGGAATCTGGAGGAACTTTCGGAGGAATTTCCTGGAGGGAACTTCCGGAGGAATTCCTGGAGGAACTTCGGAGGAATTCCTGGAAACTTCCGGAGGAATTCCTGGAGGAACTTCGGAGGAATTCCTGGAAGGAACTTCGGAGGAATTCCTGGAAGAACTTCGGAGGAATTCCTGGAGGAACTTCCGGAGAATTCCTGAGGAACTTCCGGAGGAATTCGGAGAACTTCCGGAGAATTGGAGAAACTTCCGGAGAATTCCTGGAGGAACTTCCGGAGAATTCTGGAGGAACTTCGGAGGAATTCCTGGAGGAACTTCCGGAGGAATTCCTGGAGGAACTTCGGAGGAATTCCTGGAGAGACTTCGGAGGAATTCCTGGAGGAACTTCGGAGGAACTTCCGGAGGAACTTCCGGAGAATTCGAGAACTTCCGGAGGAATTCCTGGACGAACTCGAGGAATTCCTGGAGGAACTTCCGGAGGAATTCCTGAGGAACTTCGGAGGAATTCCTGGAGGAACTTCGGAGGAGAATTCGGAGGAACTGGAGGAACTTCGGAGGAATTCCTGGAGGAACTTCGGAGGAACCGGAGGAATTCCTGGAGAACTGGGAGGAATTCTGGAGAACTTCGGAGGAATTCCAGGAGGAACTGCAGGAATTCCTGGAGGAACTTCCGGAGGAATTCCTGGAGAACTGCCGGAGGAATTCAGGAGGAACTGCCGGAGGAATTCCAGGAGGAACTTCGAAGGAATCCCAGTTGGAACTTCGAAGGAATTCAGTTGGAACTAAGACTTCGGAATTCGAAGGAATTCCATTTGAACTTCGAAGAATTCAGTTGGAACTTTGAGAGAATTCCAGTTGGAACTTCGAATGGTTATTGGAACTTCGAAGATTCAGTTGGAACTTCGAAGGAATTCAGTTGGAACTTCGAAGGAATTCGAGTTGGAACTCGAAGGAATTCCAGTTGGAACTTCGAAGGAATTTCGATTGGAACTTCGAAGAATTCGGAGAACTTCAGAATTCCAGGAGGAACTTCTGGAGGAATTCAGGAGGAGCTGACAGATGAATTCCTGGAGAATTCTAGATCTTTAACTCAAACACATGAATACTTCGCTCTCCAAGTACCTCTCGCGGATCTTTCATCGTGCCTTCGTCTCAGATATCCCTTTGTCCTGGAAGTCAGCCAAGTAATCTCCATCCGGATGCCTGGGAAAGATCTCCCTCTGCAAAAGTTATCGCCCCATCAGACGGAACAAGTATGTCTCTAAAACATTCGTCATGGCCTTACACGAAGCCAGGAGAAGAGGTTTGACATTGTATGGACATGATGGCCTGGTGTCAAACTACAACGCTACAATCTTCCCAGCTCGGTGAAAATCATAAACAACTACCTGTCGCAGGACTTCCGGGTCTTAATCAGCGGAGCGAGTTCCAATCCCACAACATCGTCGCAGGCGTCCCCAGATCGTATCCTGGGGCTCCTGCTGTTTACAATTCACCACGACATGCCAGACATGGGGTCTCGAGTAGCCTTGCGAGCAAAGGAGGGATTGCCAATCCGGAGATGGCGAGTTCGGCTCTCGGTCTAGATGTTTTCAGATGTAAAACTGGTCATAGTGTATCCCTTGTACTTGCCACACCTAATCATGCAATGGCGGGCATAGAAAAGCTTTCAATTAATAACCCACAATGCCAAGTATTATTGTCAATTGTTTGTCAATACATTATCCAATTTTATCCATTTTGAGATGCATTTTGAACTCGCGTGTTCGTTTTCACAACATTTTGAACACAGCTTAATTGTTCAAGAGTACTGACCTAACATAGCGACGGCTTGCTACACATTTTTTGTTTAGTAAGGAAACACGTAGGCATCCAACGGATAGTACTCAAACATGCTCGTACGTTTTGCATATATGTCAACTGAGGGAACCTCAGATACCATGATCCTGATTGTTGCTTCCTAACCAATGCACATTGAACAGCGCTCAGAGCTCAAAACTAAGAACACTAAGTCACGCTCTTGGCTCATGTTCTTTCAGAATGCAACCTCTTTGGTTCGTTCATATTCAAAACTGGTAAATATACGCAACTTACTCTGTGGTGTGTTGTATGTATGAGCGGTCATATAAATACCTACTTTGGAAATAGTGGGCTGGATTCGCTTTAATATGTGCTAAACAACGCATCATTTAGTTTGACAGCTGAACTTCGGAAGGAAGTTCGATTCGGAAGCTTCTATTTCGAATGCTAAATTTTGCTACATAAATATCAAACTATGAGCGAAACCACTAAGCAATACGACACCACACCCATTTGCTTTATGCAATCATGATGTCATGCTTCTTTGACAGTAATGGAATAATTTGATGAGATTTTTTCAAACGTATCAGTGTTTTCCAAGAATTCTTGAGAAGAAATAAGCAATTCTGATATATTTTCCTTTCATGTATGTCAGTACTTTTCCAAATAATACCAACACATGATTGTAACTGTACAAATACATATTTGGCCTCAACAGTAAGGTGACTTCTAGTTATTCGTATTTGGCTCGAAAAGATTTTTTTAAGTAACAGTTAAACAACTTTGAATCAATCGTGCTTAAGTGTCGGACATGTCTCCATTGATCTTTATTGATCATCTGGGTCACACACCTATGACCTATTTATCTTCAAAGGAACCATTTCCCATTAACCTAGTTTTTGAGCATTTCATTTACCCACAAATATAGCTCACATCCCAAATTCTCTCTACAATGTTGCAATTCTCCGCACCGGAATGAACCCCAATCGACGAAGACGTCCTCAACCACCCCAACAATCATTGGCCATGAGGGCATCATCATCGCCAGCACCGTCTCGAAAGCGTCGTTGCTCGATTCCGTGCTCGCACTTTCTCTTCAAGTTGACACTCACACAGTTACTCGGTTTATTCGACCATTTGTAACTCGATCACAATGTAACGGGGCCGGATCCACGACAGCAACAACATCCTGCGGCCAGCTGCTCCCGTTGATAAAGATTCCCACCCGTTCTCGCTCAGTGTGATTCAGCGTGCACAGTGATGAGGATGAAAACCCTGGGAAATAGCAGAAGCAGCAGCAACAACAGCTAGGCAGCAAAGGCCTAGCTAGCAGCTGAAACTCCCCACCCTTCAGGTTTTGAAGTTGTGTAGATCCGTTTTTTTGTATGTGCTTAGAGATGGTGAAATGTTAGAAAATGTGAATCAATTGCAACTGTTACCCGTTTGGAAATGCTCATTGCTTCAACAGCTGTAGTTAGCAGTGGGTGAACGGCAGTGAGCCAGGTTGTGTTCAGCCCTATCAGTGTTGCTTGGATCGAATAAAATTTCTGAGGCGAGTGGTTGATTTTGGTATACATTAAGAATTCTGCAGAAGCGAAAGGATTGATTTGAGTAACAAAGTTGAAGGCTTCTGGTTATTTGCGTTGAAGAGGACACTGAGACGACGAAAATTGTTTTCAAGTGCTCTCGCTTTAAGGTAAATACGGAGAATTTGTGAAATTAAACGTAAAAAGCATTCTTTATGGTAACTAATTCATATTATCATTATTGCCAAAAATATAATCAGAAATGTGAAATGAGTAACAGTCGAAAAAGTTAATTGCAAGCAGCAATTAAAATCTGCGTCAAGTAGAAATCAATATTACATTTCCTATAATTGTACGTATGTGAAAGAAACCTAATGACAAACAAACTCCCATTGAGTGGAAAGTGGCCGAGGTAAGCTTTTCGCTGTTGTACATGTGTGACCTCGCATAGTGTTAATGCAGGAATTCCAACACGTCGTTGTGGTCCGAAATCCCACCTGCCTAGACAGATGTGTTTGATGGTGTCGTCCTCGTAGCCTACTACGCGTAGACAAGCACATATGGGAACGGCGATCGTAGCTATCCGAGCAGCTTATACCAATCTGTTGAATGTTTTTCCGACCGCACTCACCGCAACCAACCGGGCACTAAAGTGGCAGCACCCATTTCCATCCGGCACAGACAGCAGCGTGAATCAAAAGTGAGAGAAGATATTCGTCGTGCGTGAGTGCTTTCTTGCACATGTAAAATAGAGGGTGTGAAATTCTTCGAATTTTCGGTGAATATAGTGAAGAAGTGTTGTGAAAAAGGATCCGATAGGAGGACACCATACGATACAGTGACCTATCGCACAGAGTACACCAACTGAATTTGTGTAACCGATGAGTGAAATCGAAGGAAGATTCAAGAACAGGTGATAGTTCTCAGTCCTCAACAGGAAATCTTCCACAGTGAATTAAGGAAAGGTAAGTTTATTTGCGTGAAAAAATATACGGTAGCAAAAGGTTGGGTTCCCTGGGTGATCCGTCAGTGGTCGACGTCTACTAAACATTTTTTTTGATAACATTTTGTTTGTCACGGCTGAATGATCGAGCAAATGATTCTTAGAAGGAAGAATGATGTTTGGTGGAAAACATTCGAAGTGGTTCATTAAAAGTTAGTATCTTACGGTGAGGTACCTTCCAAAAATGAAGAATAATCTAAATTATACCCGACCCGTTATTGCAAACGGAACGATAATTATTATGTTTTTGTTGCACAGATAATTGATTATGCACTCAAAAGCAGATTTGGGCATATAGAAATTCCTCAAAGATTTAATAAAACATATAAGCTTTGAAATAATACAGAATTATAAGATTTTAATACAACGTGTATTAATACAAGCCCTTCTTTTGGCCTCGGTAAGATGCGCGGCTCGAAGCAAGACAATACTGAAGGTGGCGGTTCGATTCCGGTCCTGTCTAAAATTTTATGATTGGACTTGTCTCGACTTCCCTGGGCATAAATGTATCATCATGTTAGCCTCTGATATACGAATGGAAAAATGGCTCAGCATAGAAACCTCGAAGTTAATAACTGTGAAAGTGCTTAATGAACATTGAGCTGCTAGGCGACAATGTCTCAGTGCGGGATGTAATGCCAATAAGAAGAAGAAGACTGTTACACCTACCATTCTATTTTCCAAAATTGTATACAGATTTCGAAGTTTTCTAGGCGGTATGCCTATTATTCTGTGTCCACTTGATACAGCTCATCGTGCATGCGTCTGCGCGGTGGTATGGCATTTGGTATAAAGTCGTTTGGCATAACGCCATTTGGCATGCTGCCGTTTTGCATAAAGGTCGTTTGGCAAAATGTCATTTGGTATAACGGCCGTTTAGCGCAATGGTCGTTTGGAATGACTGTTATTTGGCATAATAGTTGTATAATCACCAATTTTGGAACAAATGCAAAATATATTCATTTCTTTATACATAATTATTATCTTTTGAACATCATAAAAGAGATGCTGTTTTCGAAAAGTTGTGAATAAGAGAATGTACATAAAAATATTGCTCGGAGGAACATTGGTTGTCTTCATAATAATTTTATCCTATCTACCTTTTCCACTCATCATTTTCTGCCTCTGTGTGAGAAATAGCCGAATTGAAAGTGGCTGCGAGCAAACAAAAAAATAAAGGTGCAGTGGAATCACTGGGTAAATGGTGGTGAAAAACACTAATCTAGATTTTAACCAAAGGACGTAATTTTTTTAACCTTGGATTGTTGGACGACAGTGTCTTCATTCAAACTATTTTCGTCAAATAATGTGCCTAACTGAAAGAATGGATTCAATCTATCATTTTAGCATTAATTCCTCCTGGTATTTTATCCGGAATTACTTCTGATTTCGGAAATTCGTCCAGGAACTTCTACAAAATTATTGCAGGACTTCCTTGTGAAATTCCTCAGGAAGTGCTTGTGGGAGTACCGGACTCCTCCAGGAGTTTTACAAAGTTCCGGAATCCTCCAGGAACTTCACAGAAAATTCATGGATTCAAGTAAACCAGCCTTGGACTGTAAACTTCCCAAATAAAGATAATAATAATATTTGAGGATGATGCTTTCAGTCTTCATGCTCAAAAACAGGTTTTACATTGTCTTGAATTTCCTAATAAACAGGACTTTAGTTAACTTAGCGACTTAGAATTCCTCTGATAATTTCTACGGAATTCCTCCGGATGTTCCTCGGAAATTACTCTGGAATTCCTCTTCTGATGTGTATCTCCCGGAGGAGTTCCGAAGGAACTGCCGGAGGAGCTCCAAGAACTCTCGAAAGAATTTCAGGAGGAACTCCTAGAAGAATTCCCTGAGGACCTCCGGAGAACTCCATAGAAACTATCGGAAGAACTTCGGGGAATTTCCATTTAAATTTCTGAAGAAAGCCTAAATGATTTCCTGAAAAAAGCCTGAATGAGTTCCTGGCAGAGCTACTGATGGAATTCCCAAAGGAGCTCTCGGGTGAATCTATATAAATTCCTAAAGAAAACATGAATTCAGAAAGAAAGCCTTAATGAATTCCCAGAGAAATTTTGGAGAATTTCCGGAAGAATTTTCAGAGAAACCATAGGAACTGCCGATGGAACTACTGGAATTCTTGGAGGAAATCCTGGAGAAACTCTTGGAGAACTGCCGTGGAACTCCTGAAAGAATTCCCGGAGGAGTTTTGGAGAAACTCCTGGAGGATCTCCCAGTGGAAATCTTGATGTTTTCACCGGAATTCTTTCAGGACTACTTTGGAATTAATCAAGGAATTCCTACGAAATTTAATTTTCGGTATAATTTCTGTATAAATGTTAGATGGAATTCAGGAGAAATTCTTGAAATTTTCACAAGAAATTTTGAAACTTTCAGGGAAAATTTTATGGAATTTACACAAGAAATTCGAAGATTTTTTGCGAAATTCTCAGGAATGTTTACTGGCAGTTCTGCGAAATTTCCACGGAATATTCTTAGGAACTTCACGATGCAATTTTCCAGAAATTTTTATGAGAAACAGCACGAAGAATTCCCTGCAGAACTTATAAAGGAGCTCGTGGAAGATTTCTTGGAATTTTTGGATTAATTCCCGGCGAAATTAATGGTGAAATTCCTGAAGACATTGCCGAAGAAGCTGGAGGCATTCTTAGAATTCCTGATAGAACTCGGATAGAATGACTGGAGCAATTGTCGAAGGAATTCCTGGAAGCTTGCATATTGTTTTTTCTGCCTATTTGATAATAGGTAAATATTAATTCAGAGCGGATTTGTTTAGAAATTCAAATATCATTATTGTTGTTTAATAAACGCACAACGTGAATGCGTCACGTTTATTGGCGTTGCGTTCTAGTACAAAACGCTGACTTCAACGCCCTGCGCAACTGCATTGTGTGATCCAGCCTTTACTGTGTATTGGATTTCGTTTCAAAGTTTTGGAACTTAGAAGGAATAGTCAAGCACTAATATTCATGTGTTTCTAAAACCACTATAAAACTACATTGAAGACCCAAAAGTTGCCCCTGCTCGAAATCCTGGCTACGCTCATGCCCGTTTATATCGTGCCTCGTTCGCCCTCGTACGGTGTTGCAGCAATCTCGCCCATGCTGCATTTTTTTCTTCCACTAACTGCTCACATTCGCCGTCATACCGTCATTCGCTGTCGTTCCTCTGATGCGGGGGCACCGTGCCAGTGCAGCGGGTGCGGTGCTACCAACGGCGATCGAATATCTCTCCAGACATCTTCAAGAGAGATGCGCCTAGCTGCTCTTCCGTTGAGATGCCACTTCAGCTGCTGCGCGTATCCTTGGGCTAGTCTACCGTCTTGTAGCCGCCACATGTTAGGCCGCGGCGTTGCTACGACGCGTGTTGTACACCGTCGAGAGTTTTGAGCGCAGGCATACTGCAACGAGTAGGTGGTTGGTTTCAATATTCGCACTGCGGTAAATGCGGACGTTCGTGATGTCGGAGAAGAATTTACCGTCGATTAGGTTTCCGTTGGTTTCCGTTTCTTGGTTAGGTGATCTCCATGTGCCTTGTGGATATTTTTGCGGGAAAGAAGGTGCTTCGGACTACCATTTCGCGGGAGGCTGCAAAGTTTATGCAGCGTTGGCCGTTGTCATTGTCATGTAGCCGCCACATGTTGGGCGCGGCGTTAGACTACGACGCGTGTTGTACACCGTCGAGTTTTAGCGCAGCATACTGCAACGAGGTAGTGGTTGGTTTCAATATTCGCACTGCGTAAATGCGGACGTTCGTGATGTCGGAGAAGAATTTACCGTCGATTAGTTTCCGTTGGTTTCCTTTGGTTAGGTGATCTCCATGTGCCTTGTGAATATTTTGCGGGGAAGAAGGTGCTTCGGACTACCATTTCGCGGGAGGCTCAAAGTTTATGCATCGTTGGCCGTTGTCATTCGAACGGTGTGAAGACTTTCCGGTCCATGACCGGTCTATACATTTCCTCCCTTCCTACCTGTGCGTTCATGTCACCGATGACGATTTTGACGTTCCGCAGTGGGCATCCATCGTATATCTGCTCCAGCTATGCGTAGAACGCTTCTTTCTCGTCGTCGGTCTCCCTTTAGGCGGTACGTTAGTGATGCTATAGTTGAAGAAACGGCCTTTAATCATCACTTGCACATCCGTTGAGTGTCACCCAATCACGTTGGCGCATCTTACCAAGAACTATGAAGCCGGTTCCCAGCTCGTTGGTGGTGCCACAGCTTTGGTAGAAGGTAGCCGCTCGATGCCCGCTTTTCCACACTTTCTGTCCTGTCCAGCAAATCTCCTGCACGCGACGTCGAAGTTGCGGGATGTAATTCATCTAAATCATCCTGCCGCATCCTGCGAAACCTGGCACTTGCAGTTCCATGTTCCAACTTCAATCGTGATCCATTATTCGTCGCCTGGTCTTTGCCGATTATATCGAGTAGTATTATCTCTTATATTGTTCGTAATTATTGGTTTTCCAGGCGGCTGATTGGGCCTGCAAACCTCCTGTCTTCGGAAGGCCGTCGTGTGGTCTGTTTGCCTACCGCACCAGGACTGCGCTTTGAGCAGCACACGGTCGCTTTGGCAGGAGCCTACTTGCGGATAAATGCAGCTTTTAAGGAATTTAACAGCCCACTGTCAAACCCCACCATATCCTAGGCAAGCCCACACTCGCAGATGGCCTGAGAGGATCGTCAAGCCCTTGAACATAGTCCCTGCTGCCCGCAACAGACACATAAAGATTGAATAGATGATTCGTCATGTCGTAAACGGGGAATGGTTGTTTGGCGAAATCCATTCGCCGAAATCCATTGCCGAATGACACTAAGCCGAAAGTTGTTTGGCCGAATATACCATTTGGAACAAACCATTAACCGAAGTCATTTCGCCGAAAGGGTCATGGGAAAGATCATTTGCCCGAAGTCATTTGGTCGAAGGGTTTTTAAGCCGAAAGGGTCTATTGGCCGAAAGTGTCGTTTGGCTGGAAGGGTCATTTGCGAAAGGTCTTTGGCCTAGGTCATTTGAAAGTGAGAAATTAGGAGTAGAAAGAAGTCAAATTCTGTCCGAACTTCTCATTTCTCACCGTAAAAATAAGGAGCGCGAAGCGAGTAGTAGTGATATACCTCATTAGTGTGCACGCTTCGCTAATCCTTGCCCTTCTTAACACTGAGCCAGTCGTCCTGATTTCCTCAACTCCAAAACAAATGCTGGTCCAACCCGTATAAAGGCCTTCAGTTGGAGGTTTATACAACAATTCCACTTCAATATAATTCCTTTTAAAAATATTTTCGCCGGAAAACCATATTCCACATCTTATTTCTATTAGCTGAATCGTACGCTGCTGGAAATCAATGAGCAGATGATAAGTCTGCAAGTTCTACTCCTGGAATTTATCAAGGATCATCCGCAAGCCAAACATCTAATCCGTCGTTCATCGCCCTCACAAGAACCCCAGGTATTCACCGACGGAGGACTCCTCAAGCGTTCTCAGCCTTTAACAGAATACGCGACAAAATTTTGAATTTCTTCTAGACTGGGCATGCGAGCTTTCTCCTTACTAACTGATAAAATAATGATGTCCTTTGTAAATAACAATAATTTCATGAAAATCTTGACTCTCACTTCTTCTTCCACGGCTCTACATTCCAACTGCAACTTAAACTGCTTTTTAACTTAGTATTCTATTAGCGTTTACTCAGTTATTATTCAAGCTTTTTATGCCGATTGCATGAGTATGTATCTTGTGGGGCAAGTACAATGGATACACTATGTCCAGAGTCTAAAACATCCTAGACGCCTTTGCTAACTGGAGAATCTCGGCTCTGTAAAGTATTATAAACGCCATAGTATATCAAACAAATTTATTTTGAAAAAAACCAATATTGATCAGTTACTTTATTTTGTTTTAAGCTTGACCTTATCAAAATGATCTATTTTTAACGCCTTCTACTTTTTCTCGATTGTTCTCAAATTCATGTTTTTTATCGCAATACTTAGCTCACTTAACCTCATCATAATTCCATCGCACAGCTTAACACAAGTTAAAATTTTAAAATATCATCATTTCATGAAAAGCACATTTCCATACTATGCCTTCTTATCTTCTCTGAAATTCTGCTCCATCCTGAAGTGGTTCCACTGCATACCAAATATCTCACGAGAAAACATTGTAAACAATGGCCCTTCCTATCGCAGCTTCAGTTCGTGATTTGCATTGAAATCTACCGATCCGATCTCACAATAATCGAAGCCGGAAATAAACACGACCCACCGTCGTCAGCGCATCGATCCAACCCGGGTTCTCGGCAGCCGGTACGGTGTGCTTCTCTTTCTGTATATTGCTCCGTTCTTTCAGCACGTGAGCTTCTCTTCTTAGTTGGATTTTCTTCGTTGATATCCGAATCGCAGCGTTGTACCACTGCTGCTCCCGGGGTGGAAAGTTCGAATATTCTGCATCCTCAGCTTTCCTACGTTTCAGATATTTTCTTTCCCATCGAATACACACTCTAACTACTTTCTGTCATCTAGTTTCAACGGAGACGACGCATTCAGACGCAATTTTAAACATCTGCTCGAATCAGAGACATTTCACTTGGTTTCATATATCGCAGATGAAATTTGGTGACAAGCTGGATATAAATTGGAAAATGATTGAAATAAGGAATAGTTTGCGTGAATGTATTCCTGCAAATTTCTTTTATCACTTATCTTTGATTCATACATATAGCGATTAAACTTTAAGTCACACAAATTAGGCGAAAAAATCAATTCAACAGTTTTAATGAATATTTTGTTAAATTTCTAATAAGTCTCTTTTTGATTTTGTAGTTCTAAATTGTCATTTTCATTGACTAGTACGTTTTCCAAATTTCAATTTTTTTAGCACACCCTAGAACACAGATTATCTGATGCCCATGATTCGGACAATTTCAATTTTTTTCTCAAGAAATCGTGCTCAATTTTAATCCACGAAATAACGGTTTCAAAATTCAATAGCATTCCTTTTGTTGCGTGACTCTCACGGAATGAAATCAGATTAGGGTTCATGCCACATAAAGGGATTACCACTGTCAACCATTATGCTTTACCTACATTTGCAAACTTCGTACATCTTGATGGTAGCTGCTTCAGCACCTGGTTCTCATGGACCTTCTTTCCTGCAAATGGAAGAGAGAGCCACTCATGCCAACCGTTATTTCACCATACATATGTGAGGCATGTCCTTTTCTTACTCGGTATTGATGGTTGATGAATGTCGCCGGCGAAAAGCTCTTTCCTTCTTTCCCCTAGACTAAATGATATATGAGCTTTCACATTTCCGGTCCCAAATCGACCGGTCTTCTGGCCCCATAGACCCATCAAGCCACCACCGCAACCACACAGTCACATTTCCCGTGCCACAACAATGGTGAATAATAATGGATCCGTCTCGATTCGTGATTCACGATCAGTATTCACATGCTGGTAGAGCGGCACCGTCGACTGGAGATATGCGACGGCGCTTCTCTCCATGTAGGCGTGAACATGTGGACGAGCTTTGGCTCTGATAACCAACAGCAGATTTCCGATTCGTCATGAATATTAATGGTGTTTTCTAATCAGCGGAACCGTAGCTGAATGGGTGGGCGGTTGCGCTCGAGGCGTCTCGAAGGCGGCCATTATCTATCGATATGGAGTCCCAATACACTCGAATGCTTCTTCATCTCACTGATTCATCTTGTTCAGGGAAAAGGATTATGAGCCGTAAACTATTGCATTTTGAGTTCCTCTCTAAACAGATATTATAAATAATTTATATCAATTTTAATTCAAAAGGTTCGGGAGAGTATTATTTCTCTAAATGGTTTGTGAGCCGTCAATTCATAAGCATGCATAAAAATATATCCACATGAGGTATTTCACATACACTCCGACTGGTGGCTGTTTTGGTAGCGAAGAAAAACAAAATTGCCCTTTACATTTAATTGTATGTATATTCCTTGGCAGAATCCACGATGGTAACTTTTCGTTCAGACTCGTAAATTTGCAACTTGAACGTTACCGTTGGTGGACGCAATAAAGGAATGAATTTGTTGCTTCTTATGGTTGATGTTGCAATAACTTAGGCTGTTTCACAACAGCTGTCGGAAAGCATATAGTTTGATCAAAAAACAAGCGGCCCTAAAAGATTCAACAGAAAGTGTCTGACAGCGTGTGTATATTAGAAAATGATTGCATTTTATGCTCTTAAGTTGAACATTAGGGAGGTTTAAATTAATAGTAGCCGAATTAGTCAAGGTTACGGCGGTACCAAACTCATTAGAAGTTTATATGGGAAAATGTGGCACTCGAAAAACAGTAACATGGATACTAATTCGGCTCGAGAATTAAATACAGATTGTAATGCTGAAAACCGCGAGAAGATCAGAATTACCAGGCGAAGCATTAGCATTCCTCTGAAGAGTAGTTTGAGCAAATTTCGTTTCTTGTACACTAGAAAAGCAATAAATTCACACATTCATATAGGATAACGGGAGATAATGTTAGCCCTGGATATAACGTTGGCTCATCATGTTAATCAATCCATGAATCAGCGATAATACATCGCTTTGTAGAGAGTTATTTATCACCGCTTCTTTGAAAAGGATATTTAAGTTACATGACGCTAGATTTATGCACTTCTTCAACTGATAAAGGCGAAAAACTTACGTGGAAAATCACCTCGACTCAGTGTTTTAGCAGCCGCTTAAGCAGACAGGCTGTACAAGAGTTTTTTCTTTTACCCAATGAAGTAGTTTTCTTAATGGACCTATTTATTTTCGCACATGAGATGAACGGATAAGAATCACACCATCTTAGCATTCATATTTAATTCATTATTTTCATTATTATAACGACACAATTAACCAAAACTTTTTTGGACAATATTTAAAGCACTTGTTGCCACCATTGCCATACCGCCGTGACCAATAGGTCGGATACACTTTTAAAATGCAATAAATAACGGTAGCTGATGCGTAGTATTTGGAAGAACTCCGCCTCTCAGTCTTTACCAGCTTTTAATGTTTTTCTAAAACTGTAACGCCTGGCACGCACGTATTCCATGTACCTTACCTTCCAAGTTTTCTGGATATCTACTTTTTTAATGCCCGACCCGAGTAAAACACATGTTAATTGTGTATTCTGTAAAGGTGTTTGTGACAATTTTACTTCCTTGCGACAACTTTTTCAAGAATATCAAGACAGATTTCAGGCTAAAAAGAATTGACCATTTAACGAATATTCTAAAAAGAACTTAGTGTCATCCTAGCTCTCCATACCTGAATCCGGTGGATTTTTTCGTTTGATCCTACTAGCTAACTAAAGAGAAGGATTACACTATAGGATTTGACTCATTTCAAGGCGGATATTCAGAAATCTTGGAAAATCTTACACATGGAATTCATGCGTGTCAGCGGTTATGGTTTTATAAGACATTTGAAGCTGATAAATAAATCTGAAAAGGGCGATATTCCACATTTATTAACTGCAAGGTTTCTAAGTAAAAACTATTGGTATATCATGAGGCTAACACGATGATACTTTTATGCCCAGGGAAGTCGAGACAATTTCCAAGCCAAAAATTGCCTAGACCGGCACCGGGAATCGAACGCAGCCACTCTCAGCATGGTCTTGCTTTGAAGCCGCGAAACATCGAATCATTAACTAGTCAAACAATAGTTCCAACAAGTATCAGAAGACAGTTGATACGTCACATCTGCGTTATCATACTGCACTTTGAAAATGTATCTGAATTGATCAGTCACGGTGTATTTGAAACCGGCCTTTTGGTCTTTCTTTGGTTACACGTATAGACCCAAACTCCAAGAGCTTTTTGGATAACCGAGAACATATATTGTGAACGCATTCTATATGCATCACTAGAGCAGCTTAACTTAAAAAAAATCAGAAGGGTTATGTACCAGACACAACCGCCCAACGTAAACTACGTAAGACAGTTTTGTTCATTGAGGATTGTAGTGCCATCATGCATGAATATTTTTAGAAAATTCATTTGATTACTTATGTCACTGGTTTCGAACAAAACTAGCGTATCTTAAGATATGAAAATTGTTGGATACGATAATTGTTTAAAAAATTTACTATGAAAACCCAAATTTAGTCCTCAGTGGTAATGATGCCTTTCTTGGATCCGAATTGCCTACATTTGGGTTTTGAAGCATTTGATGAAATATTTCAATCGAAGAAGCCCTAGGGAAGCATTCTCTTTCCGTTTGCAACATTTATTATTCAGAAACATTCCAATCATAGGCATATCTTATTTTTCGTGCATCACTAGAAATCATAAAATGTCAATCATGTACCAAAGCCCAATAAATTTGGTTATGGTGCGCGCGAGTAGTAAACGTTGCGAACGGGAAAAGATAGTGTGTGTGTTATTACATTCTAACTCCTACTGTCTGGCAGTGTCACCAGTGTTGGTAAAATCTCTAAATCTTAAATCTCATCGGCGATTCAAACTATGCGTGAGTCAAATCCCATCAGAATTATGGCCGAGAGATTTGCTCATGATTTGAATCGGAATTTGCATCATTGCATGATATTTACGTGTTCTTTATTGTTGAATGGATTGAATTAACTATTTTTCGTCTAAAACAATGGCTAATAATTATATATAAACAAAACATACGTCTCGATTGCGTTTTGACGCTTTTTAGAACGAAATCATTTTTCGGTGAGTGAGCGAAGCGATGCGATTCTGGCCGAGAAACTCAAGCGCGATGCTTCCCCTACAGAATCGCAGGCGAGTTAGCTCGTGCATGAAACCTCGATGATTCAGATTTGAGTATGATTCTACCAACACTGAGTGTCATTATGGATAAAATATTCGTGCAAACATTTTATTAATATCATTGCAAGACTTCTGAATCAGGGAGCAAGAAGGTGATAGCTCTACTGTATCTCATATACCCCGTTTCAAGAACGTATGCGTTCCGAAGCTTTTGTCGTGTACAATAAGTACCGCATTATTGCACCCACGTATTATAAAAATATCTTAAGTGCATTCACACTTCCTGAATCAAAGTTAAATCCTTCTGATTCAGGCGCGCATTTAATTGGACAAAATAGTATTAGGCCGATATAAATATTTTTTTTAAATATGTCTCAACACCACCCCCACCCTTCCCCCCCTTCGAATTGTTTTGCTCAAAAATAACAACTTGAGGGGCAACAAAAAAAATTTCCGGTAAATTTTGAGAACTTTCAAAACATTGTTTAATAAATCCGAGGGTTTTTTTCCATTTTAATATTTATTTTTTACTAGCAGACCCGTCGAACTTCGCTTCGCCTAAAATTGATTTATTCTCTGATTAATTCTCGAGTTATGCAGAAAATTTTGGTTCAATTGTATGGGAGCCCACCTTTTCAGAAGGGGGAGGCGTCCCAAACCACCACAGAAACATATCTTCTCTTCCAAAACCTCCACACGCCAGATTTGTTTCCATTTGCTTGATCTCGAGTTATGATGAAATTGGTGTTTCATTTGAATAGGAGCCAGGTTTCAAAGAGGAGAGGGGTCTCTAACCATCTTAAGAACCTTCCCCGACCCCAAAAACCTCTGCATTCAAATTTTCATGCCGCTCGATTCAGTAGAAGAAGAAGAAGATTACCTCCTCCCCCTTGACTTTGCGGAGACCATAATTTTTTAATAAATATGTGTAACGGCCTTATTAGTTTTCAGTTTGCAAAAAAATGCATTTTCCAAAGTCGTTTTTTAATATAAATTGATTGCATTACTAGCAAGGGCATTGGCATTGATAACAATTGATCGTCTCATGCCTGCACAAACATGCCCTTTCTGGATCACTTTTTATACACCATGCACTACATTACGCATTTTTGTTACATTTGTTTCGACCGCGGTCACTGGTCCGGCTCCATTGTTCTACTTTTTGTGCGAAACACCGCACAAAAAGGAGAGTCCAAAAGCCAACCGCACTGAACGGCGACGGCCGAAACGAGACTCTTGCCGACAAGAAAAGAGGGTGCTGCCAAAATGATCCGATACCCTATTTTAACATTCATAACCCAAAGTTTCAATATAATTGACAAATTGGTAGAGAATTTCCGAATCGATTGATATATAAATCTCAAAAATCCATCGGAAGATAAAGGCGCTATTAGAGTTCAAAATCTTACATGATTTCGTGACGGTCTCGAATTTGGAAATTTTCATTTGTCACCCTGTATCCGAGTCTTCCCCTTAGACGTAGTTTACGTCAAAAACTTTCGGAAGACCCTGTCGCAATATTCAAGTTTGACAAATTTGCCAAAAATACCAAAATACTACATATCTTACAAGAAACAATATGACACATTCCGTCGTGACGTTACAACGTTTTGACGTACTTTTAAGTGGTTTTTTGACGAAAACTTGACTAAAACATCAGTAAACATATGCATATTATTATATACAGGGTGTTCAATAAGTTCGAATACACTTTCAAAAAATGTTTAAAAATTGTAATTAAATTATTTCTTTTCCCGGATACATTTCATTGAAAGTATTGTTTATAATGAACGTTTGTAACATTTCTTCACGAGCTTCAAACGTTTCTTAAACCCATCGCAAGCGGCACGCACGTTCTGCATGGGCATTTCATTCCAGATTTTGAGAATTACGTCTTGAACTGGTCCAAGTTACTGACCTTGTATTCGTACAGCTTTAACATAATAAAGGACCAAACAAGAAAGTTAAGAAGGTTCAAATCCGGGAAGCTGGGAGGTCGCAAAGTTTTGTCCAAAAAGTCGATGAAATTGTCTCCATATATGTAAGGCTTAAATCGCATTTTCCGTGTATAAAGGGTTATCGTCCTATTGGAACATGTAGGACTGATCTCCGTCTTATCACCGGGCCACTCCGGTATCAATGTAGTACATCGCAATTATGTTGACCTTCAAAAATGCTATTTATAATGCCCTAATCCATTTTCATTCCGCATAATAAACAAACAACAAGTGACAGAATGTCAACACCCCACACATCCGTTAGCGTATACACTATACATACCGCTAACGCTGACACCAATGCTTATACAGAACATTTGTATTCGAACTTATTTAACACCCTGTATTCTGAATCCTTATAAAATTTTGAATCGAATAGATATATAAACACCGAATATTTGTAAGAAAATGGCTATCCGGGATGCAATTTGCTTGCGTGACGTTACAACGCGCGTGAATTCGTGATTTTGTACCTCGACTTGAACATGGTTAATTCTCTGCTCTGGTCATTATTTTACTCCAAAAATAATGAACACCCTTCAAATATATGAGGATAATGAATGACCCTACGGAGTAATGATGATGATGATACTACATATCATCTATTGTAGCAAGGCAACTGCCGATAGCACTGGCCATATTTGACAAACGATTTGATCATGATTATACTATTGTATGTATTTCATCAAACTCCTGTATGAAGGGCCAAAAATGGGTGGGGTGGTTCCATAAGCAAAGACACTTATGCGAATCCACGGGATGAATAGAGAATCTCCTACCAGAAGAAAGTTCGTACACACAAAATTATAATCTAGCCCTCGTTTCCCAGATTGACCCAATAGATGGGGAGAAGAGCCCGCCCTTTATCCACGAGATGTTAACAATAGGAAGTTGGCGATTCCACTCTTCCTGTCCAAATCGCTTCAATCGGGTGCCCTGATGGTTTTTTTTTTGTTTTTGTTCCTAACTAAACTGGCACCTTTGGACCTCTGCGGGCAGTATTTCTTTCGATAGAACAAATTTCAAAAACCTGGCCGAGGTCTAGTTGATCATGTATGTTCGTGTACGAGATATTTTATATTGAATCATTCGACACGGGGAAACCGAATGAGCTAATTGAGATTTTAGAATAGACCTTTTTCAGGGATTTTCTCATAAATAAAATTGAATAGACCAAAATCAGATAATTTACGACAGTTTATTTATTGATTAGTTTCATTCCTATTTTTTAATATTGATCGAAGTAGTCGTTCACGATTATATTGCTTCTGTCGTGTGCAATGCAAAGGCATTCGATAGCAAATCTCGCTGACTTCGGGGCCTGGCAGGTGAAAACGCATTTCATCGAGCTTTGAAACAATTCCCTGAATCTGTCATGAGACGAGTTCAGTTTTATTTCATTTTATTCCACCACGTTGTAATCTTTACAGATGCGTATTTCGACCTCAACTATAAGCCAAGTCGAGTGAAGTACTAGACACTGAAGATGGCCGCAGTGAAATAAATTGTTCTGTATTAACTCTTATGACCGGTGAAATTATCCCACTAAAAGAGCTTAATTATTTTCTTAATTCCCTGAAGTCAAATATAATTAAAAGTCAATACAGCTGGTTGTACTTGGGTAAATATCTTTTTTATTCATTTAATGTATAAAAATAAGTATTGTATTGTGTATTCCTGTTAGTATTCACTTTATAGAGAATAATTCAACAAATTTTTCACTTGTCCTGCATAAACTAACGGAAATGGGTGATATCGCCGAAATACTACTTCACCCTATGTCACATCAATTGAAAATTTGCTTTCTGTATTTATATTGATATGTTCAACCTGTAGCCGAACACAAATTGAGCCAATTTGTCCGGATATCGTACAAGCTCGGTAGGCTTTATGAAGAATATTTTTCCGTGACGTTACAACGCAAACTTCACCTAGGTGAAACTCAGGCTATTTAACACCGATTTTCTTTCTATTACCACCAAAACAAAGCTTTTTTCGAGTACAAAGAACATACGAAATTTTAAATACAAGGCTTATATGGACTTCTCAGAAAATTTAAAACAGTCAATTTTTCGTGACGTTACAACGCTTTTTTGTGACATATTTCACCTTGTCACAATTCATATTTCTTACAATTTAAAATCAAATTTTACATGGAGCACTGATTCTATACTTTTCCATTTTTTTAATAGGTGAGAACAGAGTGCAAATTGATGCATCAGAACCCAAATTTCAGTCAATTTGGGAAAATATGGCAAAATTACTTAATTACCGCCATCGGGGGTGACAATGCGTCGTGGGGTGAAAATGGGTCATCGCTCTCACCGGCAGCCTGGAGGTCGGATAGCAAAATCGTTCAAAAATGTCTCTTATATTTTAGTCTTCTTGCCCTCAGATACATTTAATCTACTCTACAAGCATTTTAAGTACTTGAAACAGTGACCCATTCTCACCCCCATTTGACCCAATGTCACCCCGACGACGGTACTATAATTACTTAATTCTAGATAAATAACTAAAATAAAGGTTATAAAAAAACTAGCAAAATTGATTTATAACCTGTACACTTGATGCTTAATTATGTTAGCTTATATCAGCTGTTTTCATTTTATTGTGTATGATGTGAGGGTTATGAGAACATATATTGGTAAAAATGTGTGTTTGCTATACTGTCGTAATCTGAAAAAGTGACGTATGCGCCTACGCCATTTTACAACATGCATGTTTTCCATTTTTCTGTTAAAGAGCTCGATGAATACTACTCGTTAACACCATTTTTGGAAAATGGTTGAAACGTCACTTTTCAAAAAGATAATCAGACCAAAAAATTAAAAAAAACTTGACTGCCATGAACAGGTATCGGCACATGAGTATGCGCATATGGGTACAAGATGGAGATGGCGCCAAAATGTGTTTGTTGCTACGAAGACCCTACACATGCGCTTGGATCTTTCTCCTTCGTAAATACGGCGGCGAATCCATCAGAAGAGGAACCTTCAGCAACCTTCTAGACGAAGCAATGCCGAAATGCCGCAGCAGGCTGCTTTACCGATTGTTCCTGACACCATATCTCGTCGCTTCCTATGGACGATCACGAAGACTCTGACTCCAAAGTTTTAAATCTGATTCCTTTTATTATCAAAGCCCGCTACCTCAAGTTCCGTGTTTTCTGCTGAGAAAGTAGCTATACATTATTGTCCATTTTGTTCATATTCACCGACAGTCTAAGTTCCCTGGAAGCTGTCAGGTCAATGAAACCAGTTGAGCACTCAGCGTATCTTTTAAACAAGATACGGAACGCTTTGAGTGCGCAATCGAAGCACTCATAGGCAATCACTGGGGTTTGGGGTACTCTTTCGCTACGGAAGGTGATATTTACGATCGAAAAATCACCTTTGATTTATCTTATCACATTTCCACAACAGGAGACCTTGACCAGCTGTCAACAGAAATAAACAAATTGGACATTACGTAGAATGCTGTATTCGATTCGCCCGCAGGTGTCAGAACTTTCATGGTTCAAACAATTATTATGAGACGAGACTTCATTCGAACCATGTGTCGTCAAAATGTTCAATCACTACACTTTTTTTCTTTTTTTTTATGTCTTTATTTGTGTGTTTTTTTAAATTTTACATTAAGTTCAACACAAACGAATCACTACACTCAAAACCGAAACTCTGACTCGTTAAAGTTTACTCAATCTGTGTCACTGTGTCAATACATATCATTCAGTCAGGGTGATAAAAATTCAGATTTTGCCATCTGATTTAGGTCTTCAAACCATGTTAGCAGCATCATTCCCCTCGCATTTTACCTGGAAATCATATAAATTTTATCATCGACCGACGGTTAAATATGCCAGTTTCCATTCAAATAGTACTTTACATTGTCGCCATGTACGAAGCGGCGTTGCAGCGGGTGGTACCCGTCACAGCTGTACCAGCAGTGTCGTGCTGGATGGGAAATTCACGTTTCGATACCGAATTGAAAAATGGATTAAATCGAAAAAGTGGAAATGAATTTCCTGAAGAAAGTCACCTCCCGATAGCTCTGCCTTGCCGTGCGCTGCCTGCTGCGCTGGTTGGAATGCCGGGTGAAGTGTGCCCCCATGTAACACTTTCGTTCCGCCGCGAGCTACTATTGGCTGGCTGTTGGCGGATGTGTCACTGCTGGTTGGCGAACAGCCAGTCAGCCATCCTGTTCCAAGGATCAACTTTCCGAGCTTGAATTCCGTGGTCTATCTCGTTTGAATAATTTATACAACCAGTGTCGCATAGCTGATGCCGACGGGTTTGGAGGGAGTCGTATAAACTTTTCGCTTCTTGCTCATGATCAACATTTAACCAATCCGGAATGGAGGAGACGGGTTCAGGTTGAGTGCTGTGCCACAGTGAAATGGGGTGCATGCATCCTCAATGAGGTGGTTGTGGTGGCACATCGTTGCCGGCGCCGGTGCAGTTTAGAATGATCTGAATTTGCAATGCAATATGCTCGAGATGGGAGAGATCAGATAGCTTTCGAAATAATGAAGCCATATTTAGTCAACTATTGCTGTTGTAAAATTCAGAAAGTTGCAAGAAGCACGTTTCGCTTAGTACATTGCTCACCGAACATTAACAAGCAAAGCTCGTGCCAGTCTTTCACTGGACTTAGAAATTATAATAAAAATAAATAAACAGATTTGCATATTCTAGTGCAACAGTTTTTCTGCTATAAATTGAGTGAAGATATTATTAAATTTGAAATTCACAATTTCGCTTTGATCCTGACTGACAAGTGTCGGCGCGGACTCCGAAGAGCACGATGAAAAGCTTCGACACTGTGGAGCGGTTCCTTTGCAGCAATAGTGGATTGGCATTTCAAATATGAAACAGGTATGAGAGAAAAACCAACGAACGAGATCAAAAAGCATTCTAACAAAGAAATTGAATCGAATGAAAATTTCATACCTGCTCGCAGCAGCACTGAACAGTCGAGGAATATTTTCATTGCATGACAAGGCCAGGCGATAGAGAATCGGTATAATAATGCGATAAAACAAATTGCGTGCCACAAAACAAGGGTGACTAAACATTAGTTAGACACCTGTTGCTACGGGTTATTATTTTGCTGATGCATAAATTATCCTCATCAGATGTTAATTTCGTTATATTCACTCATTCCAGCTTCAGCATTAAAACAATGTCCACAGCACGCTTCCGACGTGTCGCTGAATTGGATTACTGCTCAGTGCTCACCCATTCCAACAGCACCAGGAAACACGTTCCATGCATTGAAAACGAACTCAGAATTTGCATGATATGATTTTAGTTTGTTTCGTTTTGTATCCTGCATGTTGGATTGTAGCAAAGACCCAAACGATTGCATTTCCGTTTCGGACTTGCCCGTGAGTTTCAATCCGGTATCATTCCGACAGTTGCCGGATGCAGACATCACGATACTGCGTTTCAACCTGGATTGGCTGCTCTATGATCTGGTGTGCTATTGATTTGCAGCAGGGAGGAAAAAACCGAAACTGAAAGTGAGGCGATACGTTAGTTGCTACGTCCATTGTAGAGAACAGATCCGGTTTGCTGTCAACTTCACGAGGACGGTTGTAAATCAAATTGTAGCCGACGTTTGTGAGTTTTTCAATCACAACTTGTCGTTTGGACAAGGATAAGACAACTACGGATTGATGAATAAATCTTTCTAAAGTGAATGAGTCCTGGAACATCAAAAAGGTTATCTAGGAATCAGATTTCATTGGAGAATAAATAAATAAATAATGTTCTGAACAAATTACGTAACGTAAAATTTGATTATTTTGCCAGCCCCCCCCCCCCCCCCCCCCCTCGTTACACTTTTAATATGGAAGGTTTATTTCTTGTGGGTCAGCGGTACGTTATGTATGAAAGGACCCTTAATTTCTTCGCCCATACCTACCTGGCTACCTGGTTGGCTACAGCGTCGATACACATATACCTGGCGTATTGTTGAGCTCCATAATCGTCGGTCTTGGGCGATGTTCCTCCAGTTTTCCCAAAAGTTCAGGGTCCCCAGGTCCGATTCCACCGCCTACACCTAGCGTGTTCGTGGCCTTTCACGAAGTCGCCGGCCCCTATATGGTTCGATGTTGAATATTGTTTTCGCTATTTTTTCTTCCGACATTCGCACTAAGTGACCAGCCCACTGAAGTCTGCCGTATTTTACACGATTCACAATATTTTCTTCTCTGTATACTTGATACAGCTCATGATTCATGCGCTCATATTTTTTCCAATTTGATATTTATTCCGGTGCCACTCTAAGTCAAAATTCCAATTTTATTAATAGGGACTATCCACATACCACGTGGATTGTTTAGGAGGAGGGGGTATGGTGAATGTCCACGGTTCATTCAAATTTTCGAAACCTTATATGAGCAATTGTCCTCGCTGGGGGAGGGGGTATCAAAAACTGAGCAAAACCCGTCCACGTGGTTTGTGGACAGACCCATAAAAAAAATTATGCCAAATGTCCGTTATTCCAAATGACCTCACTTTTGACACTATTCACAATTATTCATAATCCATTATGTTCAATGACTGTATACCAAATGGCCTGCTCCCGTACTGAGCAACCACTGAAATCAGTGTTCCTGTTGAACATGATTTGCCATAAGGGACCATACACTAATTACGTAAGCACTTATGGGGAAGGGGGGCCTGTCGATTTTTTACGTTCCACATGAACAAAAAAATAATTGTATGGGAAAAATCTTACATGGGGGGAAAACCCAGACAAAAATGGTTACGTAATTAGTTTACGACACCTAAGGATTTAATCGCTAACGAAACCCTTTCGCATAAACTTGAGATGGTCACTTGAGATATCACGCTTCAATGGGATTTAATGATCGCACGCACTTAACTGTACAAGTTCCTAACCTGATGTTGAGTTCCTGCAACCAGGCAGGCAGGAAATTCGGATGAAACACGCCATCGTCGGTCCTCCGAAAATTTAGGGGGTTTGGTGTCAGGCCCTGCAAGCCAGCCTTTAAAAAATCTTAAGCAACGAACAATCAACAAGAGAGTACGGACCGGAACCATCGGCGAAGACCACTGCGACGAAAAGGGACTAGCGATTGGAAACTCGGTTCGTGGAACTGCAAATCTCTCAACTTCATCGGGAGCACACGCATACTCGCCGATGTGCTCAAGGACCGTGGATTCGGCATCGTAGCGCTGCAGGAGGTTTATTGGAAGGGATCAATGGTGCGAACGTTTAGAGGTAATCATACCATCTACCAGAGCTGCGGCAACACACACGAGCTGGGAACAGCTTTCATAGTGATGGGCGATATGCAAAGGCGCGTGATCGGGTGGTGGCCGATCAATGAAAGAATGTGCAAGTTGAGGATCAAAGGCCGGTTCTTCAACTTCAGCATAATCAACGTCCATAGCCCACACTCCGGAAGCACTGATGATGATAAGGACGCATTCTACGCGCAGCTGGAACGTACGACAGCTGCCCAAGCCACGACGTCAAAATCATCATAGGAGATTTGAACGCTCAGGTTGGCCAAGAGGAGGAGTTTAGACCAACTATTGGAAAGTTCAGCGCTCACCGGCTGACGAACGAAAACGGCCTACGACTAATTGATTTCGCCGCCTCCAAGAATATGGCCATTCGCAGCACCTACTTCCAACACAGCCTCCCGTATCGGTACACCTGGAGATCACCACTGCAGACAGAATCACAAATCGACCACGTTCTGATTGATGGACGGCACTTCTCCGACATTATCGACTTCAGGACATATCGTGGCGCTAACATCGACTCTGACCACTATCTGGTGATGGTTAAACTGCGTCCAAAACTATCCGTCATCAACAATGTTCGGTACCGACGACCGCCGCGGTACGACCTAGAGCGACTGAAGCAACCTGATGTCGCCACTGCATACGCGCAGCATCTCGAGGCAGCGTTGCCGGAAGAGGGTGAGCTCGATGGGGCCCCTCTTGAGGACTGCTGGAATACAGTCAAAGCAGGTCGGGTCGAAGTCGACGGAACGATTGGTTCGACGAAGAGTGCAGACAGATTCTGGAGGAGAAGGACGCAGCGCGGGCGGTCGCGCTGCAGCAAGGTACCCGGCAGAACGTGGAACGTTATAGACGGAAGCGGAGACAGCAGACCCGCCTTTTTCAGGAGAAGAAACGCCGCCTGGAAGAAGCGGAGTGCGAGGAGATGGAACAGCTGTGCCGTTCTCAAGATACACGCAAGTTCTATAAGAAGCTCAACGCATCCCGCAAAAGCTTGAGAGCAAATCAATAACTTGTTTAAATGTTGTGAAATAATCGATTATGTGTACTTAATTTGATATCTTTTTGGTCGTTTTAACGGTTAAAATAACAAACTTATAGCAGAAAAATTGTACTGTGAATCAAGTAAAATACTATTCCTGCTGTCGATGAGAACAAATCAAAAACTAATTTTGATATTGGTTTCCGATAACAAAATAAGTACACAGTTTAATGCATATCATTCAATTTAGTAATCTCCAGTAATATTTGTAAACAAATCTTGAATCAATTTGATGTCAAAATCAAAATATGCTATTTGGCCGAGAATGTCATTTGGTTGAATAGTTCCTTTGGCTGAAAAATCGGTTGGCCGAATAGCGTAATTGCCGAATATGCTCTTTGGTCGAAATGGACATTCGGTGGAAAGTGTCGTTCGGCTGAATTGGTCATTTTGGATATTTTTAAAACATTACCGGGAGAATCTTTTGTGCTTCGCTTAAAAAAATTAATGAACTTTCTTAGAATTTATTTCAACTTTTCCAGAATATTCATTTGGATTTTTTTTCCAGATTTTCAAGACAAGAACTACTATCAAGTTTCCAGAACTCTTTAGAAGTTTTAGAAGTTCTTTTTGAGTTTCTGTTGAGTATTCTTTGAAATTTACACTGAAAAATGTGACTTGTGAAAGGGACGCTTTAACGTTGACTTTGTCAATCTAGATTATTTAAGACAGCTAGTTTTTTTTAATCCTTAATAAGAGTGATTTTTTGAAGTTCATCACTAGACGGCTAGTTTGGCATAAGCAACTTTAAAACAATTGAAAAATGCTCGGAATTTTTGAGGATTTTTTTTTATTTCTTCAGAAAATTCTTTCTAGGGACACGGCAGGTATTTCCGTCCATCGTCATAGGGGCTAAAACCAACGAAAGCAACGTACATTTGCTTGAACTCCACTATAGCAGAACGTTTCTCCTGAGCTTACGATTTGGTACGTACAGTGACCGGCATAATAAAAAGCCCACTTGCCGTTTTTCATACAAAATGGTCAACTTTGGAGATCTAGATCTCGATTGCGTGTGAACCAATTTTGCTGAAAATTTGACCAGAGCTCAGATATAACTTGAATTTTACCACACCTGAGTTTCGACCATATTGATTCATAGGGTAAACATTGTTGCGGTAATACCAAAATGATTTTTTTGACAAAAATTTATTTTTCAAATAACTTGAATTCTATAGGTTGTAAACTGATGACTTATTCAGCAAAAACGCGTATTTTGGCAATACAAAAAAGTTTGCGGAATATACTTGTACATTAAGAGTTATAGTTTCCAAGATATTTTAAAATCATTTTTTTGCCAAAAAAATCGTTTTGGTGTTACCGCGATAATTTTTTAACCTATGATTCAATATGGTCGAAACTTAGGTATGGTTAAATTCAAGTTATATCTGAGCTCTGGTCAAAATTTCAGCAAAATTGGTTAACACGCAATCGAGATCTAGATCTCCAAAGTTGACCATATTGTATGAAAAACGGCAAGTGGGCTTTTTATTATGCAGGTCACTGTATGAGTTTTACAAAATAGCGTCTCTTTTATTGGTTTTCGAGACTAAGACGAACAGACGAAAATACATGCCGTGTCCCTATTTTCGATAAGAAATTCTTGGGAAATTCCATTGACCGAAAGCGACAGACGGCTGAACTGGTAACTTGGCCGAAAAAGCCATTTGCTAGTAGGTCATCTGGCTAAAACGATCGTTGACCAAAAATGCCGTTTAGCTGAAATAGTTTTTTGTCAGAATGGTCCATTTCGCCGAAAATGTAATTCGGTCCAACGGGTCATACGGCCAAATATCAATGACACTGGACCTCGGACTGAACGGGTAATATGATCAAAAATGGTCACTCGTTTGGTTAAATAGACTTTTTGTCAATTGACCATTTAACAAAATGGTAGCCTCTCTATTTTTGAGTCGATACTGGCCCTCAGGCCAAAAGACATCTAGTCAAGTACCATTTAGCAAAACTAAACGTTTAACGGAGACTGTTATCAGGTCAAAACTGGTTTGACCGAAAATGTAGTTTGGCTAAAAGCAAAAAGAAAATGTGGCCGGACTTGTAAAAAATTATTTGCTCTAACAGGTCATTTAGCTGAAAATGACGTTCGACTGAAAAAGTCGTTTGACCAAATATGGATCATTTGACCAATAGTGCCAGAATTGTCATTTGGCAGATAAAGCCGTTTGGCCCAAGAATGCCCTTTCTACAATCTTACTTACTAACTTACCTACTTACTTCTTTGAAAAGTGTCGTTTGGCTCAATTGATCATTTTCCCAAAAAGATGATCTGCCGAAGAGGTCATTTGACAGAAAATTCCATTTGGCCGGAAGGGTTGTTTTGCAGAAAAGACATTTTCGGCCCAAGTGACCATTCCTACCAAACAGCATTTTCGGTTAAATGATTTATTCGGTTAAACGATTTTTTCGACCAAATTAACATTTCGGCTGTATGTCGCTTTCGATCATACTACATTTTTGGTCAAACCCTTTTCGACTAGATAACAGTTTTGGATAAACGTTCGATTCGGCTTTATGGGATTTGGGTAGCTGACTTTTGACTTAAAGGCCAGTATCGACTTGAAAAGTAGAGGTTACGAAATTTCGTTCAAAGGTCGTTTCATAAAAAGACCTTTTCAACGTAAATGTCATTAGACCAAACCTATAGATATGTTTGACTAAATTACTAAATTAATTTTTAAATTTTGTCCAACGTTTCGTTGCTCTGTGTTAAGTATGATGGGTGTTCAACAACTGCAAATTACCCGTTCAGTGGGTCTGTTCAAATATTGCGTAACGCCACCCCCTCGTAACAATCTCTAACAATTTCCAGAACTACCCCCACCCCTATGCGTAACGCGTAACAAACAGTTTTTTGAGAAAAAAAAATTTTGGTAGGATTTAAAACACGTTACAATAAATTATTATGCATTAGTATATTTTATGCTATTTTAAAGAAAACAAACATTTTTCAACATTATTATTTTTTTTCTCTATGCAATTGATTTGTTACGCGTAACAATATTCCGAAGGACACCCCCCATAATTTGCATAATAAATTGTAACAAAAATTAAACAACCCCCCACCCCCTATTTCGTTACGTTATATTTGAACAGACGCTTATTGACATTTGGCCGTATAACCTGTAAGCCCAAACGATATTTTTGGCCAAATGACCCATTCTGTCAAACGTCAATTTCGGCCAAACGGCATTTTCGGGCTGATGACATATTCGACCTGGTTAGGGCAAACAACTTTTTCGGCCAATTTACCAGTTCGGCCGTATGTCGCTTTCGGCCAATGGAATTTCCCAAAAATTTCTTTTGGACAATACACTAGTAGTTCAATAACTGCAACATGTCTTCTTTTCAGTTAGCGAATGCCGTTCGATAACCGCGACGCATTCTTGTCGTCAAACAATTGTCAGGCGATGTCCGACGCAATAGAAGTGCACCTGATTGTGCAGCGCAATGCAGATCATAGACTTTGACATCATTTTGAAATTCAGCTGTCCGATAACTGCAAACTGATGTAACTATTGAATTGCAGTTAAATGACTTTTGGTTATCGAACGTCTACTGTACAAAGAAATTTCAGTAGAAATGCAATAATTTCGAAAAAATTTCCGTTGAAATCCAAAGATTTTTCTTTATTGAAATTTACATTTTGAACAATCCTCCGTGGAAATTCTTAAGAGTTTACTTACGGAGAATTTCTCGTGAAAATTCCAGAAAATTTTCTTTGAAAACTCCTTAGAGCCACTGGCGAAAATTCTTAAGAATTTACTGTTTTATCATTTTCAGGATTTTCGGCTTTCAGTCACATGAAAATGTTGATAATTTCAAATCATTGCCAACGTTTCGATCCGTTGGTTTGGATCTTCATCAGGGCCTGTCATGAATTGGCGATACGTTAATAAATTGCAATGGTACATCAGTAAAAATGACTATCCCCACACGCTCATCAATCGACTCCTACATCAACCACCACGCATCGAGACCCCGGATAAACCCACTATCTTCAGATCCATCCCATTCATCCAAGGCTTAACACCAAACATCAAACACATCCTTCTCAACAGTGGCTTGAATATTGGTATCTCACACAGCAACAGCAACACAGTAGGACATCTTTACAAAAATGCGAAGGATCCGGTATCAGAGCTCAACAAAAGCAACGTCATCTACAGGATTGACTGTACGAATTGCCCTAGTAAATATATCGGTATGACGACCAATAAGCTCAGAACCCGAATGTACGGACACCAATCCAACATCAACAAATTGGACAAACAGCTGTTGGAAGGGTACCAATACACAGACCCAGAAGTACTACAACTCCAAGAGAAATCAGCCCTGATTAACCACTGCATCACCCATCAACACCGCTTCAACATCCATAATCCCACAATCGTCGATAAATCCTACAAGAAGCAAGCTCTGCAAGTGTTAGAGATGTGTCATATTGCCACTACCTCTAACACGGTCAACCATCGGACGGACACCGACAACCTAAGCTGTGCGTACGCAAATCTTCTCTTCACGATCAAAACACAGAGAGAAGAGAGAAATGCGTCGTCAATAAACCAAGATTATCGACAAGACCCACATGACTTAACAACAACACAACCCACACAAACATACTTGACCACCCCATTACCACCCTAAACCACGAACACCCGACAGCGATATTATTATAGTTCAGCAACTGCCAACAGCTGGTCATGGTAGAAGTGTATCGTAGTGACTTACTGTGTAGTGCCCATCCTGTTCTTCACCACCCACCCATCTTGTTTATGGTGCTGGGACAAAGTAAGATGATATCATGCATCCCCCCAAACACTTAGTATACTAAACTCGATTTTCCAAATTTAAAATGAACAATAGTGAACCTAGTGCAGTTTACCCCAACCCACCTGACAGTCCATCGTGTGACCCACACTTCAATAGACAGGTTGATTAATCTCGAGTAAGTCACACAATATTTCACTTATGTACCATTGCAATTTATTAACGTATCGCCAATAAATGACAGGCCCTGATGAAGATCCAAACCCCCGGATCGAAACGTTGGCAATGATTTGAAATTATCAACATTTTCATGTGACTGAAAGCCGAACATCCTGAAAATTAGCAACTAATCCAGTCGAAATCCCCAAAAATCAACAATGGCGACTGTTTTATCGTTGGCCATGCCAAACTAGCCGTCCCAATTATTCTAGACTAAGAAAATCAACCTGAAAACAACTATTCTACCAGCCACACTCCCCTGCAATTATGAAGATTTTGTGCAAATTTCAAAGAATACTCAACAGAAGCTTTCCGTGAATTTCCGAAGATTTTCCTGTAGAAGTTAGGAACAATTTAATAAATAAAAAAAATAATTTTCAAATTTTTGAAAAACTCCGAAAAAAATGCAAGAAAAAAATTTAAGAAACGTAATAAAAAATCGCCACGCTCATTCACGCCACCGCCACCGCCGTCGGCTTAAATGGCTTTAGGCGTGACGCCGAAAACGCCGCCGCCACCGACCAAAATTCTAACAAACGCCGCCGCCGACGAATATCGGACCGGCGCACACCTCTATCTCTCTTCTCACTACTCATTTCTTACTTCTTACATCGCACTTTTTACTCCTCACTTCCGACTTTTCAATTCTTATTTTTTATGTAACCTCATTTCCCTTGGCAATTTTCACTTTTATTTCTCATTCCACACTTTTTACTAAGCGTAGTCTGAGAAACACATTTCAGCTAATCAGAAAAACACCATTTGACACTTATATCAAGAAAAATATTACAATCTGTGTTAATGTATTCAAATGGACTATGAATATAAGACTAATATAATTATGATCAAAAGAATAAACAAGATTTGATCTTATGATCAAAAGAATAAACCAATCTGTTGATATATCCCTAAGCTCTCTTTCATGTTCTAACTTATGAAATAAAATATTATTCTATTGTGTGAGAAATAAAAACAAAAAACAGTTACTGGTGATGACTAGTCCTTAGAAATGTCATTTGTTTGACAAATACGAGTCAATTCTAAAATATCATGATTATCCCTTTTCCCTGAAAACCATATATCGCACCGACAATTGTTTTTCTCACAACCCCTCCAGGCATCGTTGGCAGTCTTCTCTTTAGCTGGTTAATTTATTGTGCCGTTCCTAGATTTTTGTCAGATAAACATGACATGGCCTGCAAGAAATGGAAAACAACTTCCACTTATTACGTTTTTCTTTTCGATGTCTGCCTCAATTGGTATACTTTTCATATAGAGTATCTCTGTCGATGGTTGATCGTTCCGAAAGAACACTTCTCGCCGTTTCGATGGAACATCAAAATTTTATGAGATGGAAGCATTGCCAACCACCAGCAGCAAAATATAAAAACAACATAACAAAGGCAGCAAACGCAAATGAGAAGCTGCGGGGAAGTGCTTTGCGTATTTCCAAAATAAAGAGCATTCCGTTTGAAGGATTGTTCGGCAGAAATGTCGATGAAAGTGGAAGATAATGATTTATTTGGAAATGTTTCCGCTCGCTCGACCGTTTGATGAATTGCGGAGAGCCATTTGAAAGAACTTTTCCAATTTAATAAAGTTAATTACAATATTTTAATTTGTTTTCGGTCATTTCTCTTGCCTGTGATGTTGTCTTTTTATTGCACTCCTTCACAGAAACAAGGCCAGTCTTTCCACTTGTGTTTCCATCGATTTCACGACTTTCGGTACAGGACGATTCTCGGAAGGCCAATGAAAATGAATTAACTCGTCTTCATAAACTTGCTTTGAGTGAGTTTATTCCAATGAGTTTGCAATATTTTCATTAAATAATGCAATTCCGTCGAGCAATCAATTGATATAAGTGCAATTTTAATATCGTAATTGATTATAATTGCTTCATATTTCCGAAGGACTGCACAATATGTGTGTCTCAAACCCGTACCCAGCACAGATGAAACTCACTACCACACTACTTCATCGTTTATTCCTATTTTCAACATTTCGTTACAAAAACAAATATGCCAGTGACAGTCATTAATGTCAGAAAAAATGAATTAATCTTTCCGCTTCGCTTCCGTATTTATTCGAGCGACATAGCTGTAAACCGGCTCTTCCAAATGGAAGTCCATAAAAACTTCCCCTCCAGAATTACTCTGTCCAGCGATGATGACTTCCGTGCTTTTAACAGCTTATCTGGTAGCCATACATATGCGCTCCAGGAACTGATAAAAGGACAAGAGTGCAAAAAATACGCAGCCCGGGTCCGTTATCTGTTTTAATTAATCAAAATCATAAAACACCCCTCATAAAATATTAGCCGACATTGCTCCAATACATCCGGGTTGATCTATTCCTCCAAATGACAGCAAGCTGTACGGAAATGTTGCACATCCATTACGGATTCGGACGGATTTGTGCGTTGCGCCATGTGGTACGATGACTAATTTGACACCCCGCCACATCCCATTTAGTGAACCTTCAACGGAAATACAGCGGTAACGAGACAGACCGAGAGCAAGGGCCAAAAGTGTTATCAGCCCGCTTGATTTTTACCGCGAACCTTCAAACCATTATCATCCACCCAACCTCCCACTCATACGATGGGCATCATCTGGCCTTCCCAGCCGGGAAAGTTGGTGATATTGAACGTCGTGGGCGTTGGCGGGGTGTGGATCGATGCACGAGCGCTCATGCTGCGTGATAAACCTCGAGCTTATCCATAAAACCTAGCTCGGTTGTAATAGATGGTTGCAGGCTAACGTTTGTACGTATGCGAATGATGGCTGCACGGGGAGTACAAACATCAAAGGGATGTTATGGCAAAACAAACAGCGGAGCCTGGATTGGCTATGACGCAAGTGGGTTAATAGACATGTTCACAATAAAAATAGAGCGGTGGAAACGATGGACTGCTATATAATTTGATGTTGCTGGAGCTAAAGTTAGTTTGTAAACTGCAATGTAGCTTTTTATTATTGTGATTCAACAAAAATGAAAAGCTGTGTAGTTGCGGAGAACCATTTCACTTTCTAAAGGTTTAGGTATACGAGATATTTCTGTTCATCAACAATGATCCAACAAACTTTTAAAAATAACCTAAAACAATAGTGAAATGAGAATTGACAGTTTTAAGTTATCTTTCGTATCAACCAATCATTATGAAAATGATAGTGTTTGAAGCTATTTAGCGAGCCAAAATTTCGACCAGAACAAATAAACCTTCTTTCAATTCCCGGTTTAGAGCCTTAATTGAATTCTCAATCATGCATACCCACGCACATAAATCATTAGACCAAGTTTCAACACCTTCGCTGAAGTGTCGCAGCAGCGCACGCTAATGCCATCCGGTAAAACTATTCATGATCCTTCAGCCGTGTTCGAAAGAAAGAAAATGGAACAAAAAGAACTCATTGAAAGCTCTGTTCTCTCCTCATCCATGCTCAAGAGCTGAAGCTTGTTGCATGCACTTTTTCAACACTTTCCTGATGCAGCACACTCTTCAACTACCTCCCCCCACCCCATTCCACTTCGTTGAAAGATGAAGACGAAAAACCTGTCAGGGAAACTTTCCGAGACCTAATGCCCATTTTCTCGTCATCCGTTTCATTTGCACTTTTTTTGCTCTTATTTTTTCTCCATTCCAGGTCATGAATTGCGATAAACAAGTGGCGCACTCTACCGGTTGAACACTG
Organism: Armigeres subalbatus; assembly: GCF_024139115.2. Classification (NCBI taxonomy): domain Eukaryota; kingdom Metazoa; phylum Arthropoda; class Insecta; order Diptera; family Culicidae; genus Armigeres; species Armigeres subalbatus. The sequence continues at coordinate 14,104,554 of NC_085140.1, forward strand.
CCAGTAGAAGAGACCCGTTTGGAAAGGAACGAAATGCAGAGTCACGTATTTCCGGCTCATCATTGTGGTCGGGGTGATCGAATTCCAACTGCCAACGACAACGCTGGTTGGATCGAATGATATCGTAGAAAGCTCTCGCGTGTGTGGTGGGTGAATCCTATCGTGAACAAGTCTGGGCGTTGAACAGTGAAAATAATCAAAACGAATCAAAAATCCGTTATAATCACGATTATAAAGTAGGAACGTGTCATTGTAGTCATCGTAGTTGCAATTTGTAGTTGATTCAAACAGCTCAGCAATCACATAGGTCTCGTTGTGTAGATTAGCAGTGTGTTGCAGTCTGTGAGTGCGTTCTTTCGTTTGTTGGTGTGTGCTTCTACTGAGAGATTGTTGAACAGAAGATAAAAAAGAACATCCACCCCCTCCAACAGCACAATGAGCTTCTTCAGTTCTCTTCAGCAGTACGTGACAAGTGGCGTAGCCGGCCTGGGACTGAATCCCCGCCGGTTCTCGTTGTCGCGGCAGGAGTCCACCGAGGCCACCACACCGGCAGCCAGCCCCAGTCCGATGATGAGCTCCGGTGGATCGATCGGCGGCAGCATCGGTGGCTATGGCCCGATGGGAGGAGCTGGCTCTGCTGGGGTCGGCATGGGAGCCGGAGCCACAGGAGGAGCTGCACTCGGTATGTATTCTGATCTGTTTTCATATACCTGGGTGGTATTTATATTGGAGGATGAGCAGGAGGCATGCTGAAAAAAATGTGTGCTTGAAGATTTGTTTCTGAAAGTGATGGTTTTATTGTTGTCTGTACAGTTATATGACGTGTTTGTTCCTCCCCGGGGAATAGGCATGAATTAGGTTTTTCAAAGAAGCAGGCTTCGTGAGCAGAATATGTGTTGTCGGCTGTGCCAAATCGCCGAAGATTCGATTGTATTGTAATCAGAGGTTTCAAGTACTATTTTCACAAATTGATTTCGCACGGAGTTCCGAAAAACAACAAATAGTCTTTTGAAACATAGAATAGGCACAGTTAGATTGATTGGATATCTCTCTAACTCTAACTCTAACTCTCTAACTAATCTTCCAGAAAATCGATTCAGACCTTGCATTTAGGTCCCGCGCGCCCCTTATCAATAGGAAATCAATCCTGTCTTGAGAAAACAGAACAGTAATACTGTTTTTGGCCATGCATCGGAGCCCTAGCCACATCTTTGTCTTGCTCCTACAATATCACCAGTAAAGCTACAAACCCGGGATTTAGCTCTGTCTACAAGACCATTTCAAGAAGGAAAATGGGTTCAGTAATAAGAACTTCCGTGTTTTCCTCTCACTACCATTGTTCACCAGTTCAAGAAGAGTTAGTACGTATTTTAACCCCTAACTCGATTTTCCAGCAGTCAGTTCAGCCTAGGGACGGGTACCGAGGCTTTTTTTTTACTAATTGCTAGAAAAGTTGTTTCCGCTGCATATAGTTTAGCCTCAAACCAGAAGAATTCGAGTCTTTCAACTGTCTGCAAGGTAACATTAATTATGCTTTCTTTCTGAGACTGCTGTTGGTAGCGGGGACTAAATACGATGAATCCTTAATTACCACAACTTATTGCCCTAGCTAGGAAAATGGATTAAGCTACGGCTCTGTTTTTGGTAGATCTTACACCGCAACACATTACGACGAGCTCGGTGGTCTAGCGGCTATCGCTTCTGCCTTATAAGCAGGAGGTCGTGGGTTCAATTCCAGGCTCGTCCCTTTTCTACTTTGCATTTCTATCTTAGTTCTTTCTGTGTTTCAAGTTCTACCAAAACGATTCCTACTGTTATAATCTTCCACACAATCCCAAAACATCCCGTGGCACCTATGAGAGGTCGTAGAGTTCTCTGCATCTTTCTTAAGTAGGTGTCCAACAAACCATCCTTCCCCTTCCTCAGCATTCGCAAGGACGTGGCCAGGACAGATCTCGATTATTGGAGAGTGCATTGCTTCCATCTAAGAGATAGTGATTAGTCCCAAATCCAATATCTGTGGTAACGGATGAAAGTGATACTACTCTCACACAATAGTCTTGGCTTGTACCACCTACGAATTTGTGCGAACTGCTAAATGCTAATCTTACACCGCAACACACTACGTAAAAGTGATCTTCCACATAGTTAAAGTAGATCGATGATATGTTCTGATAGATTTAGACTGATGATAGACATTTTTCGGAACGACGGACAAACGAAGCGGCAGAACTACTTTCAAGAAGGGGATCACATTCGTCATAGATTTACTCCAGGAAAACGCACAGATAGAAAAATCCACTGAAATTTACGCTAAAAATCATGCACATAAATGGAACGTCATTATTAGCGTAATTCCACATCGAATATAGCCTAAATGTTTACAACATTTGACGTGAATCGTCTATATTGCATGCAACTTGTAAGCAATCTTGTTAGGAAGAGGGCCATTTCAGCGAAGAATAGCGTAAATTTCCGCATGGCAAATTTTACACCGCGACTCACACCGCGAAAATCGGAAAACTGCGGTGGGCCGGGCACGTAGCCAGAATGTCGGACAGTAATCCGATGAAAATAGTTCTCGACAACGATCCAACGGGAACAAGAAGGCGAGGTGCACAGCGGGCAAGGTGGATCGATCAGGTGGAGGACGATTTGCGGACCCTCCGCAGACTGCGTGGTTGGCGAAGTGCAGCCATGGACCGAGCTGAATGGAGAAGACTTTTATGTGCAGCACAGGCCACTCCGGCCTTAGTCTGATAATAAATAAATAAATAAATATTACAGTCAAACCTTCATGAGTTGATGTTCTATGACTCGATATCGACTCATGGAAGCAATTTATGCCATATTAAAACATATTTTCTGGGTTACTATGATGACAAGGCAAGCAGGCAAGCTGTGTAAGAATGTTTTCTTTTGTCCAATAAAGTAGTTTTCGTAATGGATTTACCTATTTACGCACATTAGATGAGCGGATAACAATCACACTATTTTAGCATTCCCCAAACAGCACATATGTTGTTGAAAAGCTACAGTAACTTATATGCAATTAAATTTGGTCACATTTGAGTTGCAGCAACCAAATCAGTGTGAATTGTGCTACTCGGGTCATATTATCCTTTACTTACTTATGGATCCTGTACACTTCCGGTGGTGCAAAGGGCCGACTTGAAAGATCTCCATCCTGAGCGTTGCCCGGCTATCGCTTTAACCTGTTGCCAGGTTAGATTTCGGTCGACTTCTTTTATTTCTTTAATGAGGCTTCGCCGCCATGAGCCTCTGGGTCTGCCTCTGCTGCGATGTCCCGCTGGGTTCCAGTCTAATGCTTGTTTACAGATTTCGTTTCTGCCCCTCCGTAGAGTGTGGCCGACCCAGCCCCACTTCCGATCCCGAATTTCTGTTGGTATCGGCCTCTGGTGACAACGACGATGGAGCTCGTTGTTTGAGATCCAGTTGTGAGGCCACCAGGCCCGAATTATGTACCGCAGGCATCTGTTAATGAACACCTGCAGCCGTTGAGTGTTCTCCACTGATACACACCATGTTTCGCTAGCGTATAACAGCACAGATTTCACGTTAGAGTTCGATCGATGTCGATCTTGGTACCGCCGTCTGACGCCATTTGGCTACCAAGATATTGGAAGCTTTCAACATTCTCCACTGGTTGCCCGGCTACTGTGAAACTGGAAGGAGTCACCGTGTTTACATCCAACGATTTGGTTTTGTTGACGTTGATGATTAAACCTGCCGAAGAGGAGCGCTCGGCAAGGTCGTTGAGCTTACTCTGCATATCAGAGCGCCGTTGCGCGAGGAGTGCAAAATCATCAGCCAATTCAAAGTCGTTTAGGTGCTTCATGGTTATAGGCTGCCATAACAGCCCGCGGTTTGGTTCACAGTCAATCGCATCTACCAGAATCTCGTCGATTACGATGAGGAACAGTAACGGTGATAGAATACATCCTTGCCTCAGAAGGCCTCGTACTGTGCCTCGATGAGGCCGATGATTTTCTCAGGAACTCCGTTGTGTCTCAGGGCGCCCCACATATTCTCGTGATTGAGACGGTCGAAAGCTTTTTCGTAGTCAATGAATACCAAGTAAAGGGACTCTTGGAATTCGTTGACCTGATCCAGAATGATGCGGAGCGTGACAATATGGTCCACACAGGATCTTCCGGCACGAAATCCGGCTTGCTGCCGCCGGAGAGTCGCATCGATCTTCTCCTGAATCCAGGCTAGGATAATTTTGCACAGAACTTTGAGAACGGTACACAGCAACATAATGCCTCGCCAGTTATCGCATACAGTAAGGTCACCCTTTCTGGGCACCTTCACTAAGATACCTTGCATCCAGTCGACCGGGAAAGTTGCGGTGTCCGTTGCATTCATCTTCGCCCCGATTAAGCGTCGTGAGATATCGTAGAGGAGGCGAATGTCCCCGGTTGCGGCGGCTCTCTCTCCTTCGTCGGCCAGAGAGTCTGCCCACGCTCTCTTGTCCCGTCGACATGAGCGTTTTAAGGTTCCCCCAAACACACGCGACGCGACAGTCGCGACGCGATCCTATAGCTTGGCGACAGCGATTCTGTCACCGTTGGTATGGAAGCGTAAATAGAACATTGCCTGCAGCGACCCAACGATAGAATCGCGGCGACTGGTTGTCGCCGTCGCGGCGATGAAATCGCTTAGGTCTGGGGAGCCTTTACTTCCTTCTCAAGAGCCGCGTATCGTTGACGGGCTAAGACTTTGGCTCCTCTGGTTTTCGATCGCTCTATCGCGGCTTTGGCTTTCTCTTCGCTTCTCTATCTTCCTCCAAGTCTCATCGGTGATCCATTGTTTTCTCTGGGTGCGCAGTTCGCCCAGATTGTTCTCGCTGGTGGCGATGAAGGCATTCTTGATGGCGGTCCATTGGTCTTCCACGCTGACACCTTCCGGAATAACTGCGGCACGCGTCTCCACTTCTTCAACGAAGGACCGTTTCACCGTGGCATCTTCCAGTCGGCGTGTGTTGAATCGTCGTCCAACTCTTTCCTCCTGCCGACGAATCCGTGCAATGCGCAGGCGTATTTCGCCGATGAGAAGTTGATGATCAGATGCGATATCGGCACTACGTTTATTCCGTACATCAAGAAGGCTCCGTTTCCATTTTCGGCTGATGCAAATGTGGTCGATTTGATTTTCTGTAAAGCCGTCACGGGAGACCCACGTGACCTTGTGAACCGGTCGATGAGGGAAGAGCGATCCCCCGATCACCATGTCGTTATTACCACAAAATTGTGCGAACAGCTCTCCGTTTTCGCTCATTTCTCCGAGACCATGGCGTCCCATAATGCGCTCATGGTTCAAGTTGTCGGATCCGATCTTCGCATTGAAGTCGCCCAAACAGATCTTGATATCACCCTTCGGAATTCTATCTACGACGGTATTGAGTTGACTGTAGAAGTTCTCTTTGTCTTGCAGGTCGGCAGCATCGGTTGGCGCATAACATTGGATTATGGTAAGGTTTCGGACCCGTGTTCTAAATCTGGCAACGATTATCCTTTCACTTATAGGTTCCCACATCTTAAGCGCAGAGTGTGCCTGAGCGCTTAGTAGGAAGCCAACTCCGCGATGCCGGGGAGCGTGTTCACCTCGTAAACCAGAGTATAGTAGAACTTGTCCCGACGGCGTTCTGTGTTCTCCAAAGTTTGGCCAACGGACTTCAATCAGTCCCAGGATCTCAAGCTTCATGCGGCGTGCCTCATTGGCAAGTTGGGCCAATTTACCCTGCTGGGCTAGGGTTAAAACGTTCCATGTTCCCATTCGTGTCCGTAGTTTCACGCTAAGAGTCCGTATTTTTTCAATATCGGATTCTCGATCAAATTGATGATTCGGGAAAGGCAGGTTGTTGGTCCAAGGCTACCTATCCACCGAGATGGGGCTGACATCTTAGGTATAGCTTCCGGGGAATAGCATTTCATACTCAGCCGCTGGATGCCAGAACAAACGCTGTTGGAGCCGCACCTCCTTGGTGAACAGACGCTCGGTTAGTCGGGTCAAATTTGTTTAAAGTCCCACCCAACACCAGGACTAGGCTAGCGCGCTTTGTGCGGCACACGGTCGCTTTGATAGGGCCTGCTTGGGGACACATGCAGCTTTTTATAAAAGTTCAACAGAGCCCACTGTCGAACCCCACCACATCCTAGGCAGACCCCACAAGACGCACCCTCTCACTCTAGCTGATGTCAGAAGGACAACAGTGCCCAGGCTGCACTACTAGCTAAGTACGCAACCCTTAGCAGGCGGTCAATTGTCATCGGAAGACCCGTGGAAGCGTAGGCGCCCCTTCCCGGATGTCAACTCACCATTTCGCAGCCCATTAATATTATCCCTTAACCCGTAAATGTCCAGGACGAATTTTTAATTGTGAAAACCATGTACCTCGAAGATTTTTGAGAGAATTTTGCTTGGAATTTCCACTACAGTCAAGAGCAATAGTTGTACCCTCCCCTCCACACCATCCCTGTTTTTATGGTTGAAAAAACTAGGTCATATTTGATGATTTAAACGCCGGAAATCATCGCAACAACCTCTAAACGGAAACTTTTGATGTGCTCTAAAAGTTTTGTGAACATGGCGATTCGTTTTCATTTTGACCATGTTAAAGTGATTTTCGTCAAATGTGTATACTCTATTACCAATATAGTCCACTCTGGCTAATTTGAAGAGACAACGCAGTAACGCCGCGGTGTCACAAAAGGCAAGCAATAATGTAGTGAAAAGCCATTCCGAGGGGTACCTAAACGTATGATTCAATATGCAGTATAATATTTCAAAATAATATTCTTGAAATCATCCCATGACTCCATTTTTATATTTGAATTAAATAAAATGTAATTCAAACTTTCAAAAATTGTAATATTAGTGTTTTTTTTGCAATTATTGCACCCCTGGGCTATCGTTTTCAGGCGTTAGTTACCTTTTGTGACGCAAGATGGTGTGAATGTGCTGTCTCTTTCCTTGCATATGGGGATTTACGAAGTGGACTAGGATATCTGTTCCCATATTAATAACAGCCCATATATTAATCCTAACCGTCGATAAACCAAAAAATCAATTTAATTACAATTTCTCACATCTATGTACACAATAATGGATGGAACACATTCTTGAATGTTTGGAATATTATTCAAGATTTTGCTTAAGCAATGTTTTAATTCACAAGAATCAAATTATCTAAAGATATAATTATAAAGCACTTTTATTTTCATTTACCTACCTCTGAACTCACTTGTCATAAGACGAGTTTGTGTTTAATTCCACCCAGTGACGGGAAATGTCATTTCGATGTCATGGGACTAATTTGCTAATGACTTGTTTCACAAGTAATTTACAATTATGTTTTCTACATAAACATGTAGCCCTTAAAGGACCCGAAAACTTTTTCTAACAGAAAATTCTTCTAAGTATGATATTGGCGGCGTGAGAGCCGAATTAGTGCCAAATGACATTAATGTCATGACATTCCGTGACATTTTTATAATCTCGCTCTCATAGCTCACACTTTGTATTTAGAACAATAATCTGTTCGACAAAGTTTTGAGACCCTTTAAGTACTACATGTTGTTGAAAAAATCCGAGCTGTAAATGACTATTGAAAAAAGTTATTAGGAAATTTGTAATAGTAATGCCATGACATTTTTTGCCATTTCCCATCACTGAGTCCACCACTTAATTGTATCTTGACAGAACTGTATTTCGACCTCAACAGTAGGGTCGTCTTCAGTGTCTCGTACTTGACTCGAGTACGAGACACTGAAGACGATCTTACTGTTGAGGTCGAAATACGTATCTGTCAAAGTACAATTAAGTGGTGGAATTAAATGGGATTGTACAAACTCGTCTTATGACAAGTAAAGACATTCCACTAGAAAGCTCAAAATAATTTAAAACTAACACCTCTGAACTGTTGGTTTGATGTACTGCTCGATTACTACTAGCAGAAACATCTGTTTTCACGACATTGTTTACCACTCATTTTCAAGCTAAAACAACTGATTCCTTTTGAAATTCACTTCACAATACATAAAGCACATCACATTTTCACTATAAATATGATTATATTTAAAAAACCAACGCGATTTCCTATAGTTTGATATAGGTTTCTTTCGAACATCGTCTCAATTATCCTTGTCCGTATTCCAAACTGTTTACATGGCTTGCAGTATCTGCAAGGGTTGCCGACATAGCTTTTTATTTCAAAAATGCTTGAATGAACTTTCATTGTGAAATTTAACTCTTATGTTTGTAAAATAAGGTATTTCGAAAAGATAAGCTATGACAAACATAAAATTAATAAGAAAAATATTTTGAGCTTTTTAGTGGAATGTTTTCACCTGTCATAAGACGAGTTTAAACAATCCCATTGAATTCCACCACTTAATTGTATATTGACAGATACGTATTTCGACCTCAACAGTAAGGCCGTCTTCAGTGTCTCGTACTTGACTCGACGAGTTATGGATCATTTTTCAAAGATTTATGGATGATAAAATTATTTTTTATGGAATCTCCCGAACTATTTTATGGATTTATGGTATCGTTTTATGGAACATTCAGATGTTAGTTACGGATCGTTTTTCATTCTTTTATGGATCGTTTTTGCACATTGAACGGTGCAAAGTAAGGCCTGCCGTAATATAATTGCTAACGTGCGATTTCCCGATTCCGGTTTTCCGAAATTCTAAAAAATCAGAAGCTGAACATTTGTCATTAGTTTACACGTTGGGATTTCTTCAAATAATAACAATTTTAATTAATAACTGCTAATGGAAATGCTAATTGAATACTAAGTTGAATAGCAGGCAGTTCCAGCTGGAACGTAGAGCCATAAAAGACGGAAAATAATTCTGAAGCTTATTTCTATCATTGAAAACGGTCATACATAAACTCAAATTAAGAAACTTGTACAAAGTATTCAGTGACCACATTTGTACATCCGTGCTTTAATTTTCCAGGCACCCGACTGCGTGTTCGTTTGGAGCTCGCTTCGCTACCCTCCGGACGGTGCGTCCATAATTCATCCGGCGTTGCTTCATTCGTTCCGCCAAGCTACCGCCAGCGCTGCAGGGTGTCTTTATGTGTGTCACCCAGCATGCTATAGTTGGCAACCGCTGGCACTGGCTGGAGTCCGCTCAGCTATACAAGGAACGGTTAATTTGAACCGGGCCTATGGGTTTTAATTACTGCAGTTGCTCCGCACCAGCCAAACGGAGCATCCTTTTATTTTTTTGAACCTAGGAAAAAAAACGAACGAACGAATAAAGTCCGTGGAGATGGAAGCCATTTTTCCCTTTCGTGTTAAGACTTGCCATGCACCACAGTGTCCTTTCAGTTGGAAATTGGCTTAATTACGCCTAGTAGTACAAATATTATCCGAGTCAGGCGACAAAAAAAGATCTGGTGCCAACGCTTTCGCACGGATGCTGTTTAATCCAATAAAGCTTGATTAAAAAAGTTGATACCCTTGGTACTAGGAGCACAGCACAGTATGATTACATTGATGCAGTGTTGCAGCGGAAATTGAACTGAATTTTGGTACGATTGCTCGAAACCGGTCAAATTGAGTTGAAGGTATAAACACCCACTCTCGGTACCTCAATAGCAGAGCATCGGTTGCGCTGAGCTGTCGTTCATTTTGAGAAGGAGCTTGGTTCGATTGACTGACGATTGGCAGAATTCCTCCCTCTTTTTTCTACGGCATCCGAACCCACTTTGAGAGAAGATTGATGGACACACCGACCGGCGATGTGAACTGAAAAGGATTTCATTTATTGAACTGGTCCCATATTTTTACGCCAAGGTAGTTGTTACTTTTGAGGACATTGATGTGGTGCTGGCGTTTGGAGCGGTAGCAGAAACGTTATGGACACGAGATTGATTGAAAGTGGTTGGTTGATTCGTGAGACACGTTGGATGTCATCCATCCATGAGCAACACGGAACTTAAGGAATTTGTATAACTCCTATATACCTTCTTTATAAAACAATATTTTAATTGGGTTGCATGAGCGAAACTGGGAACAATTTTTGAATAAACTGAAAACTTTAAATGGACGACGAAATCATATTCAATTCTTGTTAACCACTTTCCGACGGCCGCCGCTAGGACCGATACTGACGCCGCACAGTGTAAAAAAATGAATTATTATCGAAATTTCATGTAGGGGAAATGACGGCTTTGGCAGGTTTTGTTCTATTATTGTCAGGGTGGTTTTTGTTGACCAAATTTAATGAAATGTGACCACAATATAATTTGATATGCAAAGAATGTTTAGGCCAAATTTGAGCATAATTAGTTCTAGAAAACCCCCCTGACAATAATAGAACAAAACCTGCCAAAGCCGTCATTCCCCCTACTTCTGATTTTTTTTTTCACAGAAAGTTAGGCAAGGTCATTAGAAATGAGCCCCAGGGTGTTTTAAAATATTTCATCGGCGTTTTTTTTTTTAAGTAGTTTTTTTTCACAGGAAGGCGAGGCGGCAATGTCCCAGTGGGGGATGTAATGCCACTGGAAAAGAAGAAGAAGAAGAATATTTCCCTCTTGGTACACTGTTTCATAGTTTCTGTGGTACACCGTTTACACATCACATTTTGCTTGAGGACTACAAAATCTTCTCACAATTTCCATGCTTCATGTCCGAAGTTTTATGTACGTCTTAGAATTTTCGCAGCAGCAATACATCTTTTAGCTTTACGGAAACATCCCAAGTAGTAATTTAGGCTCTATAATGTTCTCGAAGAAAGCGATCTACTCTTCAAGTGTGCTATGAAACCATTTTAAGAACAACGATATTACTAGGGATCATTATCCCACTTCAAAAGTATTCCAAGGTAAACAATTTCCTTAGCACGTCCAATCACATCTCCTACATATCTATTTCTATCCGTAACAATCAACTTCGTATTGGTAGAGTGAATGGTTTTATACACACGAAAACACAGGAAAAACAAAGTTGACCAAAAGGCCCGTACCTTACATTAGCGGTTCTCAACCTGGGATACATGTACCCCTGGGGTACCTTCACTGGCTCCAGAGGGTACCTCGGACAAAAGTCGTTAGATAGAATCCTAACTTATTGAAAAAGTTTTGATAATGGTGTATTTCTCTTGTGAATAATATGCATGGCGATCAGTAAATCAAAGCCAATTGAATCCTGCCCTGCCCGAATAAACAATTTTTAAAAATCATCAATGCAATCCTCCTGATTGAAACAAAATGTTGAATAATAGAGTTTTTTACCCCTTTCCCGGCATAGCATGCGTACGACTGCATTATTTGATTGATATTTTTAGACCAACATTTGAAAAGGGCGTAACCGCCAAAGTTTATTCATTTTGATTTTTTGTCCACATATATGGCTATATAAGTAGACGAAGAATCAGAAGGATAAATATTGGCTATTATATATTCACTCATCCAAATTCCTTCCAAATACTTAAAAACAATATTGTTTTTTATTTTTGAAATCTAGAGAATTACAAATAATCAGAGGCGCATCCACGTTCCAAGTCGTGGGTAGGACAGATAGTAAAAATGACGATTTGGGAAACAATTCAGGTGTTAAGTAAATGATGCACATTTTACATATAAACCATTCCAAATATTAAAAATATAGACTTCCGGACAGAATCCTTACATAATTTGTAAAATTTGCATTTACTTTCAGACAAATATTTCTTTTTCAACCAGCATGATTGTATATTTCGCAGTTGCTAGTTGATTGGACAATGGTCAATTAGAATTGTAGGATAAAAAAAAGAAAAAAACATTCGACTATTTTTGCTACAAAAGCGGTGGTAATGTACAGGAAATCGCCTTGGAAAGTGACTAAATATTGCTTTTTACATTGTTACTTCATGATATAAAGACGAAAACGATGTTTCTCTCAAGATGCCGTTCACTTATTACGCAATCCTTTAAGCGGAGGGGAGCTATCATTTCTTACGCTCCATATAAACAAAAAAATAATTTGTGTGGGAAAAGACCCGAGATCATGTAAAACCTGCTAAAAATAGATTTTAAATCGTTTTTTACACGGTTCTTGGGATTTACGCGATTTTCGACAGAAACGTTCAACTCAACTGTCTTGCGACTAGAGAATAAATAACCCACATATTGATCGCCCAGCGGCTGCTGCACAATCACTGAAAATTGGTCAGAAAACTGCCCTGAAATAGAAGATTCTGGGAAATTATGTGATAGATTTTACTTCAACTTAAACTGGCAATGCAGTCTTTAAAGATTGAAACAAGATTTTTATTTGTCCAAAGAAGCAGTCTTGTATGACTGCCATAATGTTTTGTACTATTAACCTTCTGTCTGTACTCTGGGGCAAATATGACCCCAGGCCACTTTAAAAGGCTACCAATTTTTCAGTTTTCAACCAATTCTTCTAATTTTGGTAGTTTGGTAAAAGGTGGTAGTACTTAAAAATGAAGAAATTAGCTTTCGAAACAGCCCAAATATGTATCTTGTGTGACAAGTAAAATGGATACGTGGGCTTCGTGGCCGTGCGGATAGCGACTTTAATCGTCTAGACGCATGTGCTATGGAGTGTGGGTTCGATTACCGCCGCGGTAGGGAGGAAACTTTCAGTGATCAAAAAATTCTCCATCCACTGGGTGTTATGTGTCGTGTCCGTTGTCAATGCTATGTGTTAAGTGTTCAGTCCGTACGACCTCTGGTCGAAGACAGTGTCTCTGTCTTTTACACTATGCCCAGGGAGTCGAGAATAAGAAAATTATTTTGAGCTTTTTAGTGGAATGTTTTCACCTGTCATAAGCCGAGTTTAAACAATCCCATTGAATTCCACCACTTAATTGTATCCTGACAGATACGTATTTCGACCTCAACAGTAAGGCCGTCTTCAGTGTCTTGTACTTGACTCGACTTTGTCGAGTCGAGAATGTTTCCAACCCGAAAACATACTAGACCGCACCGTGAATCGAACTCTCCATCTCCGGATTGGCAATCTTACGCCTTTGCTCGCAAGGCTACTGGAGACCCATTCACACAGACAGTTTTCCTATTAACGATGAAGGATCATTTTGATACTCCTGGCCTTTTGGCAGCACGGTGCGAAGTTCTTGGGCCGCGGTGATTTTTTGTTCAGTTTGAGGATACATTTTGTAATGTATTCTAATATGTTCTTATAAGTTATAGTGATACGAACAAATAGAAAAGATTGAAGTGCGTGAATTTAGTATTATGGTGTGGTGATTAACAGCTTCAAGCAATAATTGTAGCGAGCACTGTGACGATTTTCAGGTAGGTGTTTATTTGATGATATCGTTTTGTAAAAGTGGAAAAAATCACTCCGGCTCAATGGTGTTACAATGAAGAGCAAATTTCCTTTTTTCAAGAAGCCCGGAAGTCTCATTTCAAAAGACACAGGAGTCTCCTTTCAAGAGGCCTGGGAGCCTCCTTTCAAGAAGCTCTGAAGTCTGAAAAGTTTCACGGAATAATGAAAATTTCAGCCCACTTTATAAAGAGCCATATATCCCGTAAGTTTTCAGGTCAATTTTCCATATATTTTATGAGTTATAGAGTAGAGTGGAGCAAGAGTGCGCGTGGGGTAAGAGTACGTTTTCGATTTTTGAAGTAATAATAAAAGATAAACTAGCAGCACTGCATCAGTTTGACATGTATTTTGGCCATCTATTATCATGTGTAATTGTGAACGATTTGAATAAACAACAAGGGAGATATGGAGTTAGATATTTTTTTGGTCATTTTGCTAAAAATAATTGTGTTTCCGCAACTAGTATTTTATTACCATATATACGTTCAATCAGGTGAACATTAAACCATTTAGATAACCTATTGTATAGAGTACTTTATGGTGCAGAACACCAATCGGGTTGGTTTTCCAAGAAGTCAAAATTATTACTTGAATAAATTATGGGACTGTGGGGTAAAAGTACGCAAGAACGGGTGGGGCAAGAGTACGCATGTGAATCTTCAAGTTTTGATGTCAAACCCGTATCGCCGGCCGAAATAAGACTACTTCCAAATCGTGAAGATCCACTACTAAGAAAAAAGGGTCAGAAACACACACAGGGACACACACACATACACACGGACGCACAGATATGTGCTCAGTTCGTCGAGCTGAGTCGATTGGTATATAACACTATGGGTCTCAGAGGCTTCTATAAAAAGTCCGTTTTCGGAGTGAAATGATAGCCTTTCGGTACAACTTTGTTGTACGAAAAAGGCAAAAACAATGGTTTTTCACATGGAAGTGCACATTTCTAGGACCCCCTCCCCCTTTATGAGTAACGTAATTTTTAAACATTTCCTAATACATGTTCATTAAACATCAATTAAATGTTATTGACTCTTATTTGTGTTAATATATACTTATAGCACCGGTGGGGTAAGAGTGCGTTTTTCACTTGTCTTACAATAATGGTTTTACTAAAACGAATATCAATAATTTCAATATTTTTTTCCGCTGGGTAACATAAAGGAAGAGTATGTATATGAATCATCGACATTGATTTGATTTGCAGAAGCTTGCTTCATAAGGGCCACATGATCGATTGAAAACTAAGTGCGTACTCTTGCCCCACTCTACTCTACTTATTTTTATTTACAGCAGAATAAACATAGGGGGTATCAGGTATCAGGTATTAGAACGTCGGCTCCAGGGGCACGTTCACCTCAATTTGGGAGATTTGTGCCATCGCCTTCACAGCCTTTTTCATCACACACCTGACGGAAAAGGAAGTGAACAAAAGGAAAGGAATGTGGATGGGAGAACAAAGGGAATGTTTGGAAAAGGGCCCTTGAAGAGGGCATACAACGCATAAGCGTACAAGAGCTTATAGCTCCTTACCACAACGGGTTATGAACAACAAAATACTCTGAAGGTTCAGGTTTCTGAAGTCAATTTCACTAAGTAAGTGTTTACCAAATATTTGGAAGCGCAATTGTGCATAGACTGGGCAGTTACATATTAGATGATAAGAAGTTCCATAATCGGATTCACAACTATCACAAACAGATGATTCAACGCGTTGAATATTTGCCATGTGATAGTTCAGTCGGCAGTGACCTGTCAAGGCCTTGAGTAAGACACTGCAATTCTGTTTAGACAGATTAGCTAAATAGCTTGCTATTACCGGAGATGGCTCCGGATATACAATTTTGTTTGATGGCATAATTTCAGACTACTCCAATGCCATTTGTGCTGAATGACAGCCCAAGGGTTGATCAAAAGTTTTACCCAACACTTGGATATTGGAATAGCTGGCTCAGGCCCAATAAAGTCATGTGATGCTCCATTACGAGCTAACTCATCAGCCAATTCGTTTCCAGCTATGGAAGAATGGCCAGGTACCCATATAAGGTGCAATGTATTAACTGAATTCAGTTCCTCTATTTGAGTTCGACATGCGATTACTAACTTCGACCTTGAGTTGGCCGAAGCGAGGGCTTTGATAGCTGCTTGACTATCTGAACAGAAGTATATTACTTTGCCCATTATGTGTTTCTGCAGTGCGGATTGCACTCCACACATAATGGCAAATATTTCCGCATGAAAGACAGTGCAGTGTCTACCCAGTGAGTGGGACTGTTCCAATCTTAGCTCACGCGAGTAGACACCTGCACCCGCTCTACCTTCAAAGAGGGAGCCGTCAGTATAACAAACAATGCTGTCCGACATACTTCTCTCCAAATAGCCAGATGTCCACTCATCCCGCGAGGGGAATTGTGTCGAAAATGTCCTATAAGGAAAACTACTAACTTGTGTGAGATCACTTGGAGCAAGGAAAATTTTGTCCCAATTAACCATAAGCGGTAACAACGAAGTGTGTGTAGAACTGCGGTTTACAGGATTCTCTTCCATAAAACCGAGTACCCATAGTCGGTAAGTACAAGAAAATGCTTCTTGTTTGAGATGTATGTGTAGTGGGGCCACGTCGAAGAGAACTTCGAGAGCAGCCGTGGGAGTTGAAGAGAACGCACCAGTCATTGCCATTAGGTACATCCTTTGAAGATGGCCTAATTCAGACTGAATTGTCCTCACTTCCCCCTTTTGCCACCACACAAGACATCCATAAGCCAAAATTGGTTGTACAACTGTTGTGTAAATCCATTTGATATATTTGGGTTTAAGACCCCAAGTTTTACCAAAGGTTCGTCGGCATTGGCCGAAAGCCATACACGACTTTTTGATTCTCAACTCAATATTAGGATTCCAGGAAAGCTTTGAATCCAAAATTAGACCCACATACTTTACTTGATCAGTTACATTGATTTCAGAACCAAAAAGATGTAATGGACGAATACCATTACGATAACGTTTTTCCGTGAAAAGAACAATAGATGTTTTATTCGAATTGACCGAAAGGCCATATTGGCGACACCAACTTTCAACTACCTGAAGAGCATTTTGCATCAGGTCGAATAAGGTAGTAATGCACAAACCCACTATCAATGTAAGATAGTCGTCGGCAAATCCATAGGTAGGAAAACCGCCATTATTGAGTAACCTCAATAGCGTATCTGCAACGAGATTCCACAAAAGTGGAGATAACACTCCCCCTTGAGGGCATCCGCAGACACTTAATTTCCTAATCGTTGCTTGACGTAATGTCGAGTAGAGATGTCGGTTTTTAAGCATCTGGTGAATCCATTTGGTAATAATATTAGGTAGCCCATGACAACGTGCGGCTTCCAATATTGCATCGAAAGACACGTTGTCGAAAGCACCTTCAATATCTAAGAAAGCACCCAAGCACGATTGCTTTTGAGCGAATGCTTTCTCGATATCGTACACAACCTTGTGTAGAAGAGTCACGGTGGACTTTCCAGATTGGTAAGCATGTTGATTAACATGAAGAGGCATGTTTGCCAAACAGTCATTCCGAATGTGATGATCGATAATACGTTCTAAGCATTTCAGAAGAAATGAGGTCAGACTGATGGGTCTAAAACTCTTTGCTTCTTCATACGAAGCACGTCCTCCTTTTGGGATAAACTTTACAGTGACATCCCGCCAGGATATGGAAATATACCCAGTAGCAAAACTGCATACTAAAAGCTTTTTCAAAACATGTTTGATATGCTCAAAACCTCTCTGAAGTAGAACGGGATAAATCCCATCCTCTCCTGGAGATTTGTAGGGAGCAAAACTGTTAAGTGCCCATTGAATCGATTCAGTAGTTATGATTCTACGTGCTTGAGCCCAAGACCCATAGCTACATGAAAAGACATCAGGATCATCCGAAGATGTTATATCGACATATCCAGGGAAGTGCGTATCAAATAAGTGCTCTAACGATTCATCAGAAGAAGTGTAGTCGCCATTTGGCTTGCGAATTTCGCCAACTTGGAAATCCTTGGATCTCGAAAGAATTTTATTCAATCGACTGGCTTCACTCAAATTGGAAACATTTGCACAAAGGTTTTTCCAGCCGGATCGTTCAGCAGATCGTAGAGCCTTCTTGTAAGCTTTGCGAGCCAACTTGAAAGAATCCGTCCCTGCTGAATGGCGTCTGTTCCAACTCCTTCTGCACTGTTTCCTTAGCTTAGCGAAATCGGAATTCCACCAAGGGGTTCCTCTTGAGGTTTTTACAGAACGTAAAGGGCAAGCTTCTTCGAAAGCTTCCACGATGTGCAACGTTGTAGTATCAACTGCATCATCCAAGTCGGTAGGGGTTTCTATAGAAGGTAGATATCCACGAAATTTGGTAGAGAGCAACTCTATGTAAAGATCCCAGTTTGTTGAACGGGGATTTCTAAAACGCAAGGCCTGCGAAGTAACATTCAAATGATCAAAGTAGATGTAGCGATGGTCAAATATCGATTCCTCATCTGACACATGCCAATTCGTCAATTCGTGACTGATTCTATTGGAGCAAAGGGTTATGTCTGCCACTTCTGCTCTATTAGATACCATAAAGGTTGGGCGATTACCTATGTTAAGTAAACTAAGTTCGGTACTACTTAAGTATTCCATCAAGCTGGAGCCTCTCAGATCGATATCCGAGCTACCCCAGATGATGTGATGAGCATTAGCATCACTGCCGACAATTAGCGGAAGGCCTTTTGAAGTGCAATATATGACAACTCGTTTGAAAGCATCCGTAGGGGATGATTCATCATGTGGTAAATAAACCGAACAATAGACGTATTTCCTGACGGGGTTTCCGCCAGTTGCATCAATTGTGACAGCACATACATCTCTGGTTGTTAGTTCAGAGATAAGTGTACCAACAATAGCATTGTTAACAAGCACACATGTACGTGGCATTGCTCGAGAGTTTGCCATTTCTTTACTGAAAGCAGCGAAAACCGGGTTCACTAGGTTACCTAGGTAGAAGCTACCCTTGCGAAAATAGGGTTCCTGCACCAAAGCCACTGGGATTTGCCATTTTGCATGAGTCTACAAAGATTAATCGTTGCTGTTCTTTTATGCTGAAGATTGATTTGAGCTATCTTTACTGAAGCCATTGCAAATTAAGATAATACACTCCACAACTTCAGCCTTAATATGAACAGCAACGGTGAAACCAAATTGGTATCTTATCAAGAACGTCAAAGACGAGCCACAGAGTAGAATGTGTATTGCGCAAAAAGCGAATCCATATAGGTGACAATTTGTTGAAAAACTAAATAAAAACGTTCTCATAATTCCACCCTTATTTAACCTCAAGTTGAGATTGAATAAGAGTAGCCGATTATTCCTGAGAAGCAAAAAGTCAACTACGCCATAGCTCCGGTTAGCGCAGCAAGGGCTATATACTGTGAAGGGTGCCCTGGTGCTTCACAGGCT
Source organism: Armigeres subalbatus (assembly GCF_024139115.2). NCBI lineage: Eukaryota > Metazoa > Arthropoda > Insecta > Diptera > Culicidae > Armigeres > Armigeres subalbatus. The sequence goes on from NC_085140.1 coordinate 14,123,377, forward strand.
TCGTTAGCGGATAGGTTCTTTCTAGACCCCCCTAACCATTCATTCATAGGCACGGTAAGCATAAAGCCGCATCACACCAAGAATTTCTGTATGGTGGACTTCTACCACCGGAACAGGCAATCCGTAGCGTTATTCTTAGCCAGATAACTGGTTGCCGACACCACACAGCAATCTTGGCTGTTCGGGGAGAGAAGTTGACATTGGCTTTATGTCAACTCTTAATGTGACCGAACAGTAGTAGTATAGTAGTAGTAGCATAATATAGTTACGGTGTACTTCGTAGATTGGACACTAGTGATACTCATGTTTTTCTTTTGAAATCCTTATCCAGATTGCTATCAGAAATCAAGGTGGGTGTGATCCTTAATTTCAATCTAGGATAAAAATCACAAAAGCATGAGGATTACTACTCCTGGCCACGCCCATCTTCACCGTAACTTGGGAGGGGAAGGAAGTGTTGATGTGATACTTACTTAACGAGAGGCCTCCGACTCAGCGACACCCTCATAAGTACCACGGAGTTGGATATTGGGGAAGGTATTCGTTGGGTCAGGATTTGCCTGTAGCTGACAATATGACCGTGGTAGATCTTACACCGTAACACACCACGCAAAGGTGTCTACCCAGCGTTACGGGGTACTCTTAATGTGACCGAACAGCCCAATAACATCGACATTGATTTGATATGCAGAAGCTTGCTTCATAAGGGCCACATGATCGATTGAAAACTAAGTGCGTACTTTTGCCCCACTCTACTCTACTTATTTTCATTTACAGCAGAATAAACATAGGGGGTACCTAAAGGTCGAAGTATTTCTCAGAAAAAAAAGATTTCCTGGCTGGTGCACACCTCTATTTCGTAGCCCTTCCTTAAAGTACAAACGTAATTACTGACATAAGCTTGAGAAGTTACAATGCAATGCTTCAAACTTAAAGCTGCTCCAGCAAAACAATCACACCAGCATAATTAGAGCTTGATGAGGTGCGTCATATCCGACAAATAGGAAACAAGAGTTACGCTATGTAGCCTTTATCGCGTAGAGTGCTTTTTTATTCTAAAAATCGACATGAGTTACAGCAACAAAGCCATTGACTCAGTTCGCGGAAAGTGCTGCCGTTTGCGAAAACCGAAAGCAATCAACGGTGAATGTGGAGTTCTTCGCCCGCAGGTACGGCGGCGCATGCAGTCGCTTTTCAGTCAGAAGCAAGCAATACAAAAGCATTTCTTTTAGCGTGGGGGTAATGGAAGCCATACAACCAACAAACAGTTTGGTGCACAATTGCACAATTTCAACAACCGATGGTGTGGGAACTAATAGTCAAAAATACCGCGGCTTCTAGTTCATACAATAATGAAAAGATCATTTTAAACTTTAAACTTGCATACAAAGCCCTGTCAATCTACATTGCAGATGAATTATTAAACGTAAGGAACTTTTTATGACAATGTACGGCGATTTAAACTTTGCATGAGACTCGAATAAACAATACTTTTAATGTACGCCCTTAAATTGCTAATATTTTATTGATCTAGCAAAAGTCGAATATTAAATAATATCGTCTCACAATTTTTATAATTACTTTGTATGAAATTATTGAAATATTTGATTGCACCATTAAACTGTGGCAGGCTTCTCTTAACTTGTAATTAAGTTCACATATTGTTATACGCCCCGGTAGGCGTTTAAAGGCATCTTCCTCCACTCATTCTACTCCTCACAAAGTGTGTTTCCCTAACTCGCGTGTATGCTTCAAACTTGCTGGTGGGCGTAAAGGGGCGACTTTCAGTCACACAATGTACAAAGCGTATTCTACTTCTTCCCTCCACCAGACCAGTCAGCGCTCGCGCCACCTTCGACGTTTGTTGAGGTTGGTGCCTACAGGTGCTACTCCTGATACTGGGACAAAGGATAACAGTTTGTGCACAGCGACGCCGCCGACGACGGACGGAGTGTTTAATTTATAATGCCTATTTTAACTGCATTATTCCATTGTTTTCTCGCCTCTGTCGAAGTTGGCCAACAGCGGCGCACAGTTGGCAGGTTCGCCAAGCGGAGGATTTAATTTAAACAAGCACTTTCGTGGTCAAAGCGGTTTGCACTGTTGAACCGACCTGAAATCCAGTGGCACTTCAATAGGAGAGCTCACTCAAGGTGAAGTACGGTGCGTCTCCATTGTATTGTTTTTTGGGAAGATGTGGGTAAAAGTACCTACTTCGGGTTAAGGATCAGGATTTACAAAATAACATCCGAAAAAATAGAATAATAAAGTAGAATTCGTAACAAAAAATCTAATCATACCTCCTACCACCAAGAAGCCGTTACAACGTTAAGCCTCTTGGAAGAAGTAATTACTTGAATGGGGGGCAATGAGTAAGTGTAAAATGAACAGAAAAAGGAATATGTACATAATTGGGAAAAAATATATGGGTTCTATGCCCAGTACCAAAAGCTAGAAAATAATGAAGGTTTTTATTACCAAAGAACCCATGAGGCAACTAGTAAAACTTTTACGATGTTAGATATTGTAGAGTGTTGCGTGGAAGCAAAACATCATTCTGTCGAAATAGTAATCCTCCTCATTCATATGGAGAATATATGCTTATAAATTAAAGTTCTTTCTTTCAAAATACATTCCTGTTCTAATCCACACTGCCGTCAAGTGTGCTATCATCCAAACTACCATATATGTAGGTCATAAAACTTAAAATCCATGATCCATGCTGCCTCCAAGCTTCAATTGCACGAACAATTATTATGGCTTTCCGGGTGAGCACTTTGGACAAAAAAAGTTCCATCAACCGGTTCTGCTCATACCATCGAATACCGACTGCCATTACACGACGGGCCATTTGTCAATCGGTCGATTCGGTGACGTGTCTCTTCATCGTAAGCATCAATCTGGGTACCATGCCGACCGGCTGGAAATGTTTTGCCATTTTTTTTTTTCATTGCTTCAGTCAGAGGATAAATTGAGCGGAAAATTTCTGTGCAATTTCGCGACGCTTTTGTTCTTCGTATTGTTCCGTTGTTGGTCGTAAAAATTGGTAATGAATTTAATGGTGACGGCCAGTACGTACGTACTTGTTGCGCGCGAATTTCACGGTGCCAGTGGAGAAAGTGGTCCGATATGCACCCTTATTTTGAATATTGTCCAAGCAGCACAATTGTAGTGAATTTGGTTGCAGTATCTTATTTGTAACTGAATCTGGTCACATATAAGTTGCAATAATCTATTTGAAACATGTCGCTGCTCGGGTATCGAAAGTTTTCGTGACAATAATTTAAACGAATGTAATACAAAGATCTCATTTGAAAGTTTTTGTAAAACTTTAACGTACATTACTTCAATAGAATAAGAAACGAAAGCGCCAAATTATTCGCTCCATCAGGATTAGGAATTAGTAGACGATTCATTGTATTCCAGAGGTACACTTCATTCATCACTCCCCCACTGCTGGCCTGCCAGTGTCCAGCTGGCAAACGATGGATTATTACAGCAATAATAACCGGTGGCAGCGGAGGATAATAATAACAATAAAAATTCGTGGCGTGTGGTAAATGGAGGGACCAGCAGGAAAAAACGACTGCTGGCCGGACCAGCGGACCCACTCGGTGACAAATGGATCGAAAGCTGATAGTTTTCTTTTTTTCCTTCTGTGCCATTAATGTTTACTTGGCTAGGGATTATGTGATTGGGAAAAAGGAAATTCGTGTTTCATGTTCCGACACAGCCAGTTGGTGTGCGGAAAAGGAATTGGAAACAATTGTAATAATCGTCGTTTACTTATCACAAATTGATTTAGGTTTCATTTCCTTTCAAGGGGCTTCCATTTTTATCGTATTTCGTGCAAATTAATATTTCGATTAAATTAAAAACATATTATCATATGAAACCAGCCAGCAGTTCTTCAAACTATTTCCAGTACTCTGCTCTTCGACTGATATTAGAAGCTAACGAATCGTTTTGTTTTTAGTACACAAACAATGAATATAGCTCAGTTAGTACATTCGCATAAGATACTGATACGCATCATTCATTTATTAATTTATTGGTTTACATCTGCTCAGTTAATACTGCATAAACACAACAAATATAAAGATCAATAATGGCGCCAGTCAATTTGTATGTTTTGTGGATGATATGAACATTGTCGTCTGAATATTTGCAAAGGTGGCAACATTGATCACCAGCATGAAACGTGAAATATTATAAATTGGGGGTGCTAAATGCGTTGAAAACAAAGTACATGCTTGTGGACGGAACCGTGCGCGCCAGAGCTCGCATGGGAAGCAGTATAACGATAGACGGGGATACCTTCGAGGTGGTAGATGAATTCGTCTCCCTTGGATCTTTGCTAACAGCTGATAATAATGTTAGTCGTGAAATACGAGGGCGTATCACCTGTGGAAATAGGGTCTACTACGCTGCCCATGACATAACAACCATTACACTTTCTCATATATTTCGAATGATTTAAGGTCAAATATCGCAAATTTAAAACATTCCAACCCGTAAACACTCAAATGAGACTTAAAACATGCAACGTACCGATGTTGCAGCGGTTGAATTACGCTAGTAAACGCGTAACCAGCCAAAATCGCTGAAATTTGGAATGGTTGATAGGTCAACTATGAAATCATGGGCAGTACAAGTTCCAGAGGAAACTGCGGTCAAAAAAAGATTCTCTACCGCACAAAAGGTATCATGTGCAATACGCTCATGACACCGGTAGTCCACTACCGACGAACATGAATCTTGAACCATGCTTGAAGAGGACCATGTTTGACGGTGTGCATGAAAACGGTATGTAACGGCGATGAACCTCGAGCTCGACAAATTTTACGGTAGGTAAAGCTGGAGGGGTACGACGGGCAGTGCTTGTTGCAAGAACGCCGGACAGCAACTCTGCAAAGAAGGTGTTCGCCTCCGACCCGGCAGATACAATTAGGTAAAAAGCGCAACGAGCTCAACGATTACAACGAAGTACAAATCGTTTTGGCTCGTCGAGCGCCACCTAGGATGGAGAGATGTAGTCTCGAACCGTTATTGTGGCGTCAAATTGTTAATTCAGTTTTATCTATTTAGTCAGTTAGGAAGAGGGAAGGAACATTCTTATGTTTAGTTTTTTTTAGTATTTCGTGCTTCCTCTGCATCTCCACAAAAATCACAGGGAGTAACATTCGTCGATGAGTAGTTATCGTTGGGTATGGATGTGAAATTCAGAGCCTTTCAATATTTTTTTTATATAGATAGATACAAAGTAGGAGGGGGAACTGGTCTGGGATTGAACCCACGACCGCCTGCGTATGAGGCAGAAGTGGTAGCCGTATGACCACCAAGCCCAAAAGGTTGCTAATCGGTCCATTGGCTTAAAAGTTATGAAGGTTCGTTTTTTTTTTAATTTTTTTAAAACTTTTTTTTTCTGACCGCCCTATTCTGAAAGTTTCCCGTCTAAGACCGAAACAAGAAAATACGGGTCTAATTATTTTCGGTAGAGATCATTCATACATATTTTGAGCAAAATCGATCAACATTTTTTTCGACTCTTTTCTCAAACTTAAAACTCAAAAGTCAAGAAAAGTTAGATAAGACTACTATGCGAATAAGGCAACATACGTTTGAATTAAAAAAAAACACACTTTGTTTACCAGCGGACAAAATGACATTGGTTATCGGCCTCATCAACCTTGTGTTCCTAAAAAAAATGACTGTCTACTGATCGATGAACTGATAATCTGCCGTGTCATGATGTTGTTGTCTGCGTCGTCTTTGTTGTCACCTTAATTTTGTTGCGTCGGGAGTGCAAAGTGCATTCAGGTAGCCGTATGTTGGAGTCGGGGTATAATCGATCGTCCATTGGGGTCGTTAAAAAATTATGTCACAGGTTTTAGGGGGTAGGGGGTCTAAGATTTTGTGACAGTACATGTACTAGGTATACAAAAAAGCGTGACAGAGGGGGGAGGGGGTCTAGTAATCCTAAAAAGTAGTGGACGTCATATTATCGCCCTTTATTGCATAAGAAATGCAATGGTTATTAAAATTAAAACCGGTGCACTGTAGTTATTTATATTCTTAATGTATAAACTTGATTTGAAGCTTCATACAGCCCACCCTTTGAAAAAAGGACGCAGACTGGAGTGCGCCAATTACCGAGGAATAATCCTCCTTAATTCAGCGTACAAAATTATGTCCCGTATTTTGTTCAACAAATTGAGACCGCTTGAAGAGTCCTTCGTCGGCTAATACCAGGCAGGTTTTTGTGAGGGTCGATCAACGACAAATCAAATGTTTACCCTGAAACAAATCATTGATAAATTCCGGGAATACAACTTGCAGACACATCATTTGTTAACCCTTTTCAATCCAAATTTTTGTTTTCGTGAGTCCAATCCTCGCTGTCTCCCCCTTAAAAGGCACAAAATCCCTTTCGACGGCACGGCGATCAATCCCGATAATATCAATATTGTTCGCAAATCCCAGGAGCATATGCGATAATGATAATGGTACCACTTCGCATATCATTCTGCTCTGCCATAGATATGTGTAGTCAGTAAAGGTAAGCCAAGCCAAGAAATTATTTTTTGAGGGGGATGAATCCCTTGAAACTGTTCTTCAAAGACGTTGACGTCATTTTCATATACAGTCAGACCGCATCGTGCTTTCGTGCTGTGCGGTTCTTTCTCTCTTTGCGGAAGGAAGTTTTTAATACTACCCGAAGCTATTTTAATTTCAACGGTGCTTCTTAGCGCTATTTGTACCCACTGATCCCGTTACGATCTTTGCAAGGACCCGTGCCTTCGTTTTACGTTGGACCCGTTTGCGGAAGTAAAATTCCGACAAGCGGTGGTAATCCTGCAGGGACACCGTTCTGGGAAAAACCTCTTAGAAGGTCACGTCTCCACGCTCAGCCATGAGCATTAATAAAAAATAAGAGGAAGGGAGAGTCTCTGAATTCTCCACTTCCTTCAAAGAAACAAGGTTTCAAGACCGTCCTGCCTAAGCGCGGAAAAAATAGAAGGAAGCTGGAGAATTCAGATATTCCTTCTAACTCTAATATCGGAAATAATTCTTCTCCAATCGAACTGAGCAATCAGTTCGATTTGATTAATGATGAAATTGAGCAAATCGAATATACCTCTAGCCCAGGTGATTCGATTCATGCGAAAAAGCAAAGGATTCCGCCAATTGTGGTATCTGTTGCCGAGTTTTTTGGCTTCCGGAATGAGATTTTGAGTAACCCTCAGGGGATCAAGGTTTCATTTCAGATTGCTAGGAAGGGTGACTGCCGCGTTTTGCCGGGATCCTTTGACGATCGCAAACGTCTTCTTCAGTATTTAACTGAGAAGCGCCATAAATTCTTCACATACGACGACAAAACTGAGCGATTGTTCAAAGTCGTCTTGAAGGTCTCCCCAGTGATGACAAATCACTGGATGAGATTAAAATTGAAATCTCTCAATTACTTGGATTTTCACCAGTCCAAGTAATTAAGATGAAAAGAAATCCCATTCTGGTACTTCCCAGAGGGGCATTTCTCAAGAATTTTATTTAGTTCATTTTAACAAAAGTGAACTAAATAATATGAAAGTTTGGAAAAGGCCTGTATTATGTCCCATGTCCGTGTTACATGGGAACATTTCCGCAGGCCTGGGGGAAATTTCCAAAACCCCACCCAGTGCCGTAAGTGCCAAAAGTGGGGTCATGGAACCAAACATTGTCACATGGATGCTAAATGCATGATTTGTGGTGGAACCTCTCACGCCAAGGACGCATGTCCTGTGAGAGAAGATTCCAATAAATTTAAGTGCGCAAATTGTGGGGGCAATCATAAATCTAATTTCTGGGAATGCCCTTCACGCAAAAAAGTTTTGAATTCCCGTGCAAAATTGATGACGGGAAATTCCAATCGGATCCCAGATTCGACGGGTAGAAATTTTTCAAACGCTCAAATTTCGAAACCGGTTACCGGTCGAGCACCCACCACAATCCACAAACAAATTTTGCCGCTCGTCAACGGGTAGCAAGCACTTCAGTAAATTCCAATTTTTCCAATGTACCTACCTATGCAAACATCGCTGCTGGTAGACAAAATTTGTCTTCTCAAAATGAGGTTTATACCCATGTTCCAACGGAAAATAATGGTCATGTTGCCGATTCAGGTAGCATGACTGCTTCCGATTTTGATTTTTTAACTGAACAATTGCATCACATGATTGATGCAATGTTCAAAGTACACACAAAAAATTGTTATCGGACTCCGTTTCAATGGATCCAAATAATTGTGTGAAAGTTCTAAATTGGAATGCCCGCTCTCTAAAGGGTAAGGAAGATGAATTATTCAACTTCCTTTCAGTTCATAATGTGCATATTGCCATTATAACTGAAACGTATTTAAAACCAGGACTCTCCATTAAAAGAGATCCAAACTATTTTATCTACAGAAATGATCGTCTTGACAGCGCCTGTGGTGGGGTCGCCATTGTCATTAATAGACGTATCAAACATAAATTATTTTCTTCGTTTGAAACCAAAGTTTTGAAACCTTGGGAGTTTCTGTTGAAACAAATTTTGGACAATTTTCCTTCATTGCAGCCTACTTGCCTTTTCAATGCAATGGGCAGCAAAAGAATTTGTTGAAAGCTGATCTTCAAATTCTGACTCGCAACAAATCAAAATTCTTCGTAATTGGTGACTTCAATGCCAAACACCGTTCATGGAATAATGCTCAAAGCAATTCCAATGGTAAAATTTTATTTGAAAAATTTTATTTATTAAATTTTATTTGAGGATTGTTCTGCGGGATATTATACTATTCAATATTATCAGTTATTATCAGTTTTTTTGTTGATAGAACTTTATAAAATTCTGCACAAGGTACGTTTATTACAAATGAATGTTAAGGCCAGATTTGATCATAATTGATTAAAGATAAACGTGCCAAATATTAAAATATCTGGCAAAACCGCAATTTTCTTTAAAGTAATTAATTAGGCAGCTTTGTTGTAGTTATTGATCACAAGACAAACTTGCTTAGATATTAAGGAATTAGACAATGAAGCTCCGTTTTTAAACAAAACTTCTTTGAAACAAATATTTGAATTCATATCAAGAAACAAATAATACAAAATCTAACATAGTTGCTCAAGCTCCGTTGATTTTTAAGTCAGAATCAAGTGTAAATTCCTTCAAAAATTCCAGAGGAATATTTTTAGAAATTTCAGAAGAAATTTCTTTGGAAATACGGCACAATAATTTGCGTAAAGTCCAACAGAAATTAGTCCGTTATTTCTCCTTCTATTCTTGTAACAAGCTTTTCTAAAAATTCACGCAGTTTTTTTTTACCATTCTTACTGGAATTTCATTCAAAAACTCCGAGAACTCCTGTAGAAATTCATTTTTCGTGCGCCGATTCATCCCAAAGATTTCTGCGGGTCATCCACCGGAAATTTTCATGGGAATGTTTGCCGAATTCCAACTGCCCTTGGATCTGCTGAAGTGCAGAAGTTGCTCCAAATGGTCTGTGGATATTCTTCCGAGAACATCTGTGGGAATTTCTCCGAGTATTCTTACGAAAATTCCCCTGGGAAACTATTTTGTAATTCATTTGGGAATTTTGTCGTGAGTTCAAGTAAATTCGCCACAACCTGTGGAATATCTTCAGAGCTTACTTGCAGAAATCCCTTCATGATTCCTACGGAAATCGCTTTAGAAATTCTTGCAGAAATTGATTAGTGACTTCCTGCGGAAAAACTCCCGGTTCAATTTTTGAGCACTTATTAAAGAAATATCTGTGACCATCGCTATAACTCTTTTGTAAATTCAAGACGGTATTCTTTTCGATTTTCTATAGTCATTCCTGCGGTCACCGCTCCAGGAACCTCCTCCATATATATAATCTTTAGAATTTTTCGGGTTTTTAATGCTGCAGAAATCCTCTTTACGCTGTGGAAATTTATTTGCAAGGAATATATACAAGGATCATCATAGGGTCCTTGTGGAAATTTCTGTAGGAAGTTTCTTCGTTTTCTTTTGGCAATTCTGTAGAATACCACCGGAGTTAACTGAAAATATCATAAAAAAACCCGCCAGAGCCCAGAAATAACTTTTGAGAATCATCTTCTTATTTTGATCGACTTTCTGCGGAAGAAATTATTAAAATGAAGCATCAGCATTAAATCACAGAACATTTTTATGTTTTCAATTGTTGTATAAACCTTCATTCGTACTAGATGAATGTTATAAAGGAAATATAAAATATTCCAATATTATGAAAGAATTCCTGACGACTTTTGAAAAATGATATGCTGAGTGGTTCATCGTAAAATAAACAACAAAATGGGTGCTCATGTCCTTCAATAGACATGGTTTATGTGCGTCGTGTTTTAGAATGGATTAAAATGACAACAAGTGGCGTATCTCTCCTCATAACATTTGTTTAAATGATGCTTGAGAGTGTAATGCATGCCATTAAATAAGGACTTGGACATATCCAAAAAATAATGTTAATAAACTTGAAACGTAAATTTGTTCTCAACAACATTTGGTAATGAAAATAAAGCCCATCTAGATAGGCATAAACGTTTTTATGATAAAACTAATTTTCAAATAAACTTCCTTAGATTTTTTCTTAGAAATTTTCATCTGAAACTAAATCCGCGCCAAATCCGCGCGAAACCCTAAAATCGTTATGTAAATCCGCGCCAAATCCGCGAAAACCGCGAAATCCGCGAAAATCGCGAAATCCGCGTAGTCGTAACAACCCTGAAATTCTGAAAATGATTCTGAAGTTGCCTCCGTGGTATAGTACCAATGAACTTCATAGAATTTCTAATATTGAGACATTGCAACAAATGTCCAACAAAATAATTTCCAATTTTAGACAGAAATCGTTGCAATCTTCTATTGCAACGATTAATTCCTTGTACCCTTAGTATAAAATAGGTTAAGATTAGTTTAAGTTGAAAACATTGTAATTCCTACATGGTTCAATTCAACCAGAGGAAAAATTCTAACTGCCAGAGGCAATTGAAATGTATTAATAATAACTAAAAATATAACATAGCAAATAAGGATGATAGTGTTAAGAAAACACGGAACACATAGTCTAAGAGATGAATGCATGTATTAGATAATTAGCAAATAAAAAAAAAAAAAAAGAAAAACGGAATAAGCTTGATGTACAAGTGACACAAACTACTAACAGTTCGATGAAGATGGATGAAACATCACGTGCGAGCAAGGAAGAGAACAATTTGAAACGACCACCATCATCGGTTTCTACATCGGAAAACGATAGTTCTGACAAGTAGAAGGAAAAAAGAGGACGAGGAAAGAAAAAGAAACCGCACATAGAAAATGGATCAATCAAGGTAACTCATTTTGCTCTCACCGCATCAAAACAACGGCGACACTGTATACGCATTCTATTCGTGTGTGTTTGACAGAACATGTCTACGGTGGAACAATCTGCTCATTTCATGGCGGCAGTTTTTGCTTATTGATTGGTCCATTCATCCGGTGATAGTGTAAGTAGAAGTCGCTCTAGGGGAGTCTCTCGGGGTAGCTTACGGGGAACTCATCGTGAGTGTGTATAAGTAACCCTCTGACGTGAATCTGATGTCATACATTCGAAAAATTGCTACTATCAATCTGAACTCTATTAGATGTTGCGTTAAGCAAAATTTGCTGAAGGACTTTGTGTGGAATGACGATCTTGATGTTATTTTCATGTAAGAAGTTGCTTTTGAGAACTTCTCTTTTCTACCGACACACACATCAATAGTGAACATTAGTGATGACGGGAAAGGGATGGGTGTTTTATTACGCACTAATATCGAATACTCAAATCTGGTATTGAACACTAACGGTCGGATTATATCGGTTGTGATTGAGGGAGTGAACTTTGTTAACATCTATGCGCATTCAGGCTCGAAGTATAAACGAGAAAGAGACATTCTGGTCACTCAGAATATGATGATACACAATGGTGAGTTTAGAGCAGGCTATTGACATCCTATTGTTTAGCCCATCGCCAGATCGTAGCCAGGATGTCCCGGGCTATATTTTTTTTTCATACTGCGTTTCAATGATGACAGCGCACTATGGTCTAGGATACAGATTTACGCGGAAAGATGAATTTTACGCCAAAACTTTACTTTTAGAAAAAACTGTTGTTCTACAAAATTGTTCGAAATAGTAAGGCCATCATTATAGTGCAACCAAAAATAGAGTGGCCCATCATATAAAAAATTAGAAAATATTTTTGTTATTTTTTGAAATATTGTTCTACAAAGTTGTAGCGCAGCTTATTCAAATTTTGCTAAAAAAAACGTTTTATGTAGCTCTTAAGTTAGCTGATAAAGAGCAACTTTACCTAATTGGATTAGGGTGTAACCTCAAAAAAACAGTATTTTTAATCTACTTTTTTTGTTTTGAATTTCTCGAAAAAGTCGTCTTCAGATGACTTTTAGAGCTCAAAAAAATGCAACTTTTGATGGGTGAATATGCTCAATATCTTCTACCGATCAAAAGTTATAATCGTTTTTCTGTCAAAATTACATTTTTTTCATAAGTTGATATCTCCGGTTGGGGCAGACCAAAAAAATATGTTTACACGGCATTTGAAAGAGAAATTCATATTATTTATTATGTCAAAAAAATGGAGATATATTATTTTTTTATCTCAAGTTTTACTAATTTTACTAAAATCATGTTTTTTTCAAATAAATTGATATAACTCGACAATGGAAGAAGATACAGACGATATTCTTATAGCAAAACACGCGTTTTGGAAAGCCCCAAAAGTCTTCAGAAAGTGACATTTGTGGGAAATGAAAAATAAAAAATTTACAGCTTAAGACACTTTTTATAAGTTTTATCATTATCATCGTATTGCAAGATTTACGAGAAAAGATGCATTTTCGGCCTAAAGCATACTTTTAAGAAAAAAAACTTGTTCTACAAAGTCCCCATTTTTTTGACATTATACAGAATATGAATTTCTCTTCCAAATGCCGTGTAAACATATTTTTTGGTCTGCCCTAACCGGAGATATCAACTTATGAAAAAAATGTAGTTTTGACAGAAAAACGATTATAACTTTTGATCGGTAATAGATATTGAGCATATTTACCCACAAAAAGTTGCATTTTTTTAAGCTCTAGAAGTTATCTGAGAACGACTTTTTTGAGAAATCCAAAACAAAAAAAGTAGATCAAAAATACTGTTTTTGTGAGGTACACCCTAATCCAATAAGTAAAATTGCTTCAAATCAGCTAACTCAAGAGCTACAGAAAAAGTTTTTTAGGCAAAACTGATTGGAATAAGCTGCGCTACAGCTTTGTAGAACAAATCATGTCAATATTTCGAAAAATAAAAAAAATATTTTCTATTTTTTTTTATAAAATGAGCCACCCTATTTTTTGATAGCAGCATAATGATGACCTTACTATTTCGAACAATTTTGTAGAACAACACTTTTTTCTAGAAAAATATAGTTTTGGCGTAAAATGCATCTTTCCGCGTAAATCTGTATCCTGGACCATAGTGCAGCGGGCTATGTCTATTGATGATGATGACACCACGCTTGTCACCGGCTCGGTTTAGAGAGAATGTTTTTCTGGGGGACTTCAACTGTATACTTGATAGACAAGATTCAACAGGAACAAATAAAAATATATGTGCTGGACTAAAAAACTGGTTAGTGGACTTGAGCTATCGAATGTAAAGCTTTCGAAAAACTCGAATCGACGTTTTACTTTTGTGAGAGGTGATTCAAAATCAAGACTTGATAGAATTTACGGGTCGAAATCTTTCATTGAACAGGTTAAGAAAGTCAAAACTATCACCGTTCCTTTTTCTGACCGCCATATTGTGGTTATGACCGTAGAGGTAAAAAGGGGAGAACAAATAAGTTTATACGGAAGAGGATACTGGAAACTAAACTCTAGTTTGATATATGACAGGGAAATTCAGGATACATTTAAATCGGTATACATCCTGTTGAAAAATAGGCACTTGTTTCAAAACATCAGTTTCTGGTGGAACAATGATCTGAAAAACGGAATTAGTAGATTTTTAAAACAGAATCGTTTCATTTGAATTAACACGAGAAAAAGTTTCTACTATAAATATTTTTGTGATGCAGTCCAGTTCAAATCGTTAGATATCGGTGTAACTAATGAACTGAATTTGGCTAAATCCAAATTAATAAATTTGGAGCAGAAACGGCTTAATAGGTTCAAAAATAAGTTGAAATCACATTCCATCCGACGAAAAACTTTCATTCTTTCATGTTACTTCTTTCAATAATCGTTCATCTTATTCAAAAATGCTAAAATTAAAGTTGACCCCTCGCATTTCAAAAATAAAATATTCAATTACTTCAAAGATAAATTAAAAAACAAGAACGATTCTTGTCCATTCGATTTCAACAACGTTCTAGACCCTCTTGATAAACATCTGACACAAATTGACAAGCAACAATTGGCTAAGCCGATTGAGATTGGGGAAATTTAACAATCGATTAAAGAGGCTTCCAAAAATAGTTCTCCGGGCCCGGTAGGTGTTAATTACGGATTTTACATAACGTTTTTTGACTTGGTGGCATTATTCAATGCAATTTGAAGGCTCCTACAAGAGCACTCTTACAAATGTCGCAACCTAGAGCAAAATGTAGCTGTGTTATCTGCGGCCCCAATAACTCGAAATGTATGGGACTTTTATGTGAATATCGTTGAAAATTATGAATATTGACCAAGTATCGGCATTGATGTACATTGAAACTTCGCTGAATACACCTATGGTCAATTTCATCATTTCAATGACTGAAAGGTTTATTCCATTTTTCAAACCAGGGCTTCCCCAGTGTGCGCTAGGGAGAGGGGGTGTCAAAAGCTGATCAAAATCTGTCCACTTGGTATTATTTTCAGACTTCCGAAATTATTGTTGAGGGGGGTTGAGTCCCTTGAAATTGTTGAAGAAGTTGGCGTCATTTTTATCACTTGTCATAAGACGAGTTTATACCATCCCATTGAATTCCACCACTTAATTGTATCTTGACAGATACGTATTTCGACCTCAACAGTAAGGCCGTCTTCAGTGTCTCGTACTTGACTCGACTCATTTTTATATATTATGTTGACTCAGCTTAAAGAAAGCCATTCAGCTTATAACATTTAGTATAATTTGAAGGATATTATCTTAATTCAAACAATAGTTTTATCTGTACGAGCTCCATACCAGGTAGAAAAATCTCAGTTCAATGACCAAATAAACTAAGAATTTTCCCGATTATTTGAAAGATGGCTGTCACCAATCAATTACTGTGATGTTGAAATACAATAAATAATTGAACATAGTATATCGTAATAAGCTATAGGAAAGCTTTAAACTATAAACAATTTTACGTTACATAATTAATTAATCTTCAAATACTGAGTATACGAACAAACAAGAGTCTCTTCCGTATGGACTTTGGTACTGCATCCAACAATCGTGAGTAAGCGATTTTCAAATTTAAACAATACACTGCCCCCATTGTGATTTAATCACGCGAATTTATAATCAGAAGTATTTGCATCATACAGCTTCATTTGAATGAAAAATTAAAAAAAAAACGACACCAATCAAACAACGACCTATCAACGAGCTCAAATTTGTACTCCATCTCCAGCGCCCAGGTGGATCCCGTGCTCCCAGCAGAGACGCTGATTGGTTGGCGACACAGGGCAAGCCATTGCATTGGAACTTGCTGCCCGGGATGGGAAGCAACCTCCCCGTTCGTGTCCTCGGACAATCATTTCAACATTTATCGCCATGGTCACGTGCACGTCAGTGGGGAAAAGTTTAATTTTTCTTCCCATTGTGTCGCGCCGTTTCAGCGGGTATGCTTTACTGCCAGCTTGGTAGAACGTTTAATGATGGAGGTAATATCGTTTTACTATCCCATATTTTCTGTGCGGAAAACTAGAGTAGATGCTTCTATAGCAATACTTTTATAGGATTATCAAATTTGATTGCTAGCAGAAGAGTATTTTCTTTGAATTTCAATGACGACCGAAGGAGGTCCTTAAAAACATAGTAGAGAAATCATCTGTCTAGTATATTGTGATTGTGGGTTCAAACCCCATCGAAGAAAGTGGTTACATATCGAGTTTCCAAACCATTATTGTACATAATAGTGATTTATGTGTTCTGACTTGCGAAAGCATTGAAGGCCAGCTACCATTCTTCCTCCAAATAGTGTCAAATACCCTATATAGGAAACAGGGGCAATTTTTTGTACAGCGAACTCTTACTAATTCGACATGGAAAGCTCCGTCGAACAAGGGGGATATCGGGTTAAAAACTTGGTTTAAAAGATATTTTTCATAGATATTGCATCGATTAAAGTAGAGTCCACTGTAGTTAGGGGTGGGTGTTGGCAAGGTCCGTTATTAGTTGGCGAGGCGGGGAGGGATTAGTAACTGTGTACGACTAACGGAATAGGTGGCACCCGTTTGGTTCCATTAGAAACTCAGCGAAAATTGTTCAGTTATGGTTCATTTTTATCGCATCGTGGCATGCTCACGTTTTATTTTATTGTTTGATTGTATGATTAGATAGAAGCATTTTTTAGTTAATTTATGGAGGAAAATAGTGGTTTGTAACATTATCATGAACAACTTCAACACTGTTAAGCCGTTATCTCACTAGCTAGTTCCTATTCACCATATATGATTACATATATTCACGCTAAATAAAACTATCTCATATTGACATAATTTTTAATGACATCTTAATAGGAATTACAAAATTAAAAATCATCCATCTATTCAAGAACAGGATCTGCATTTCAATGCTGTTTCATTTCTATGAAATGACAAAAATAGGATTTAAATATAGAAGTCTATTTCACCGAGAGTCTAAATCCAGTTAGGTAAATGAGAAAAAAAATCATTATCTCGATTCCCCTGAGCTGGGTCACGCTTGGCCTTCACCTTTGAATTACTGTCCCTTCTCCTCCCTGGACCCATTTCATAAGCCTACAGAAGATAGCTCTCTAGCGCAAGGAAAGTGCCGAACTTTTCATCCATTCATCTATCATCCGTTTCTCGGAAACATGATCCCACAAATTGCGAACGGGAAATCCGCAGACAATGGCGACCGCCACGACTTAAGAAGTATCTCAAGAGACGCGGTCGATGAATAGAAATCTTCTTTGGCATGACTTTTGATTGCAAAGTCTCGCCGCGTCCATAGCCCATTTTTTATTACTGATTACGGTAGCACTACGTTCCTACAGGATTTTTGCCCATTTTGTTTAGTGTGGGTATAGTTGAATGATACGAATTAATATTTCAATCGTTGACGTTGATTGTCAGCAACAGTATAAGTTTGTGTATTTTTTTCTAAAGCACAATAGAAAGATGAAACGCAATTGAAATGGTTTGCTAAGAGAACAGCAGACTCACAGTTAGCTTAATAGTATATCATTATCGTTGTCATCCTTGGAGACTAATTGTAGACCATGCCACCATCCTTCTAATCACCACTAGGACTAGCACTTTCCGAACGATGGTGATCGTTGTTTGAGAGAAATGTGGATGAAACAATATATTGGTAACATATTTGGCATCATAACAATGTTAAAAAAACACTGTTTTAAAACTGATTTGAGACTTCCTAACAGAAAAGATATGGAGTAAATAAAAAAGGCAATTATTAAATGTTCGAGGCTCCGCGGAACCACTGTGATACTTTGTACGTAAAAAGAAATATGTACAGAAATAATTCATATAAAAAAATGCGTTTATTTGTCGTTAGCTACGGGATGCATCCCAACTAATAAGTTTCTCCATCCCTACTGCAATATAGATGCTTTATTGCCACGAGTCATAACACTTTGAAGCACCCTTGAATGAGTGAAAACTCCGAAAAAAAAAATTGCCTGGAAAAATACCTATCTATTAATATTTTACTGATAACTCAAACAAATGAATAAATGATTTTCAAAAATATTGTAATTGTAATGATTTTCAAAAATATGCCAATAAAATATCCGAGAAAATAATATAATAGGCAAAAACAAATGAGTAAGAGTCATTCAGAAAATAACCTTAGTGAAATTAAATTCAATCATCCAGGATCATAAATCAAAAAGAAAATTTATACCACCAAAAGTAAAACATACCTGGTGTCAGTTAAACGTCAGCAATATACCACCACGTAATCAGGGAGCCACCTCACATCGAAACAATCCCCTGTAATACATGTAAATTAAATGCTAATATACCATTATACCAATGAATCTATGACAATAAATTTACGTTTGAATTAGTTTTCGCACATTAGATGTAATAAATTATATGTATATGGAGCCATATTATGGGCTCTCTGAGCTTCATAAACCAAAAATGTATGTTATTTCATTGCAATGGACACTGCCTGAATTCAATGAATATGTTCTGTTCCATCATATGGAACCTAGGCATTGTGCAGAAAATTTAACCTATTTAACAATAGCACGGATAGTCAAATTGTGTGGCCGTGGGCTGTGGCACCAATAAGGTGGTGAACAACCGACGAAATAACAATAGAGCACGAATTCGTGCGAACAGAAAGTGTAGAAACAAACATAGACTCATGTGTGTGGTGGTGCGGGCAAGCGATAACAACAACCAGAATTTGTATTGCGCTTCAACAAACCGCTGTTGTCTGTCCCGAACGGATGCATGCGGTTCGGCGGTAGGTTTAGGTTGGCATGTCGGTGCGGTCGAGGTTTTCCGCCTCACTGGAGCATCGGGCTCTGAGTGCCTACTGAGTACTGTATGTAGATTGGGCTGAGACTTGTGCATGTCGCCTGTCACTCTATTTATCCTTCCCAGCTCACGTTGACTGACGACGACACCGATGATGACGGCTGGTTTGCCACCCAGCAGCAACAAACGGCGCCAACTAAGAGCAGATTATGTAGGGTGTGAGATGATGGAACGAAATCTGAGTCAGTTGTTAATTAACATTTAAAATTTGTGTTCATTGGGGATAAGACTATCAGCACGCCAGTTTTGCGTGATTTATGATGCAGGAACGTAGTCCATTCATTGGGTTTGCGTACACTCCTAGGAAAATATGGTAAACGCACCATACATACATTTTGGATTGTTATGCGATTCATTAGGATTTGTCCTTTACGACGTTTTAATATAAGAAATTATGCAAACTCTGAAAAAGCAGAAAAGTGTGTGGAAAAATATTTTCCGATAATATTCTTAAATTTTAATCTTGTCGTTCTGTGTATACATGACCACCAAAGTATTTCGCGCGGTTTCGGCGGTATTTTGCTGATGTTGAAAAGCTTCTTGATATAAAATTAACATATTCTATAAAAAGTTCAGTATTTTCAGAAAGTCAACGTACAATCAATACTACAAACTATCCTTGAGTTAAGATTTTGGTTATCCTAATGTCCAACAAAAGCATTAAACGGGGTTTTGGGCTCACTTGAAAATTGGCATAGCCCAATGGGAATTTATTTAACCATAATGGAAATCTACAGTGCTTCAAACTATTCTTGAGATAATCCTACATCTGAAAACCTCCTAAATAAAGACAATACTAAAAGTCCTATCATGTCCTGGACCCATCCAGTTCCAAGATACATTGCGAGCTTCTCAGATAGTCCCCGATGGTGGATCCATTTTTCGTTTCCGGGTAAGTACCCCGACCCTAATGCATACTGCGTCTCGCAATAAGGGGCGGTATGTACTGTTCACTTCGAGGCACTTCAGTTTGCGCTTTCAGCTTCTGACTGCAACCTACTACCTCGTGTAGCGGTACTCTGTTCTGAATGTTGTATTTTAGGATATTGTACAATCCTTCCGGGTCTCCCGTTTTACGATTTGGGTGTAACCTATTTTGTACATAAATATTAGAACAATTTATTCCCGATGGGATTTCGGGAAAACTGTAATATACTTATAATGGTGTATTGATGTCTCATGGAGCTATCGCAACCAGAGGTGTGCGCCGGTCCAAAAATCGGCGTCGTCGGCGTTTGTCACAATTTTGATCGGCGACGGCGTGAAGCGGCGCGGATATTTTTACGTTCGTTTCTTGAAGATTTTTTCTGCATTTTGTTCATGTTTTTTTCAAGCCTTCAACGGAAGAATCTTTTGAATTTTTTTTTTCGGAAAAATCAGATTCTTCTGTAAATTCTCTGAGCTTCTTCAAAATATTCATTTGAAAATTATTTTCGGATTTTCCATGGTAAGTGCTTTGAAGTTTTGAGAATTCTTTGGAATTTCCAAGGAAAATTGTTTCAAGTGTTTCAAATGTCCACGGAAAGTTTCTGTTGAGTATTCTTCAAAATTTACACAAAAAAATCTTCATATTTTCCGCGGGAGATTTTTGAAAATAAGACCATCAACAAAAAAAAATGGCCGTTGAACCAATTGTTCGGAATTTTCATAGAAGAATTTATTGGAATTTGCACGGAATTTTATTATTTTTTTATGGAAAATTCTTCGGGACTTCCACGGTGAATTTTACGAAATTTTAACTAAAATTGTTAAGAACCGTGATTTTTTTTTATTACCGGAAACCGTTTTGTTCTTCATTGAAAGAAAAATGGATTTTTGAAGGAATTTCTTTGGATTTCGACAGGGAATTCTTTGTATTGTCCAGCTTAGCTAGCTTAGCTTAGACTGACTGTACATATCAATGGTTGCTACTCCGTGATTGATCAGAACTGGTGCAAATTGCACTACGATCCAATTGAATAGTGGTTGGGATTTACCAACTATTCTCGAAGTGCACGTTTCAGCAGCTCGCAAATGTTGATCAATAACGGCGCCGGCCAAGTCCTTACAGTCAGTTGGGAAAGGGAGGGAATGTGAGTGTGTGGTA
The DNA here is from genome assembly GCF_024139115.2 of Armigeres subalbatus. Lineage (NCBI taxonomy): Eukaryota > Metazoa > Arthropoda > Insecta > Diptera > Culicidae > Armigeres > Armigeres subalbatus. The sequence goes on from NC_085140.1 coordinate 14,144,266, forward strand.
ATTGTTGCTACTAGAGACCGAGAATACCTCTGCATCTCCACATTTACCACGGGAAGGAAGTAGTGTTAGTTGGGTGGGGTTATCAGTAACATAGATCGGGATTCACCATGGAAAGTAATGTGACCTATGAAACTTCTACACAGCAGTATTAGCATTTCCTTAATTTGTTCAATTGTTCATTCTTCGCGAGAATAAACAATCAATCGCTCAAAGTGAGCGATTGTTCATTTGAATTTCGGATTAGGCGCCCGCGTTATCATTTCATTAACGTAAGAAAAGTAAAAAAGAAACGGGATTAAAATTGAAAATAATTGATAGTAATCGGAAAGCTAATGTTATTCAGCAACCCTTATTTTATCTCTATTTGACGTTAAGTAAGAATGTAAATTTACGTTCATTTTACATGTCGTTTATTTTGCATTACTTTCGCGCGCGTGTGTGTCACTTGCCTTGACCAGTATACCGTAATCAGGATCTCACTGGTATTAATCCTGATGTGCCGGTTGGCACTCGTGTTGGGCTTGTGCGCTTTGAGCGGCACACGGTCGCTTTCCAGTCTACATAAAATCGCACATGGTGCAATACAAGATGCTAAATTGGAGACGATATACATACATGTTGTGTGGAAAAGTACCTCTATCGCCTGCACTTCAGCATCCTACACGACACCATATACGTTCATGTGTTGACTGGGTTTGATAGGGCCTGCTGATGGACACATGCAGCTTTTTGTAGAGATTAATAGAGCCCACTGTCAAACCCCACCACATCCTAGGCAGGCCCCCTAACTCGCAGTGGCCATGGGGAGGGGAGGGAATTCTTTGTATTGTCCATTCGAAAAACTTCGGAAATTCAATGGAAAATTTTTGAAAAAGAGGTAGTGTCGTTTGCCCAAAAATTCTTTGGCGAAAGCCATTTGGCCGAATAATACGTTAAGTCGAAAATTGTCAAGCCGAATTGTATTTGACCGAAATGAACGTTTGGTCAAAACGGTTATGCAACGGAAAACAGTTTTTGACCGACATACGGCCGATTTGGTAGCTTGGTCGAAAAAGCACGTCGTTGTCGTTTTGCCGAATAACATTTTCGGCCAAATGGGCTTTCTGCCAAACGACCATTTCGGCCAAACAACTTTTTGGCCAACCGCCTTTTTAAGCAAAATGGACAGTCGGCTTCCATTTTAGCTAAATAAAATTGATGGGTTTTGGCAATATGACTTATTTGGCCAAACACCTTTTGGCCTTGTATCTATCGGCCAAATGGCCCTATAACTGTCGTTTGGCCGAAAGTCATTCATTCGAATAACAGGTTAGGCCAAAAGCTTGGCCTAAAGTTATCTAGTCAGATTCAATTAGGCCGAATTAAACGTTCGTCTGAAACGGTTTTAGGTCGAAAATGGTTTGACCGAAAATTACATTTGGCGGAAAGCGACAAACAGCCGAAAGGCCCATTCGGCCGAATTAGTAATTTGACCGAAAAAAAATGATTCCATAACAGATTTTTGCCTTTCTCGAACAACTAAGTTGTACCGAAAGGCTATCATTTCACTCCGAAACCGAACTTTTTATAGAAGCCTCTGAGACCCATAGTATTATATACCAATCGACTCAGCTCGACGAGCTGAGCACTTGTCTGTTTGTCCGTGTGTATGTATGTGTGTATGTGTGTGTGTATGTGTGTGTGTATGTGTGTGCACAAAAGCTATAAAAAACATTAGACAACTTTTCGTAAAGTAATTTTTAACCGATTTTCTCGCAACAAGTTTCATTCGACAGGGTACAAAGCCTTGTTGATCACTATTGAATTTTATAACGATTGGTCATTGCGTTTCAAAGTTATGAAGAAAATGGTACATCGGACCATATAAACCCCATATAAGGTTGGTGTCTTAACTAAATGCGAGAAAGGCACCACCAACGCTAGGTGGATTAATCTGGGTTTTTTTAATGTAAATGTCATTTGGCCGAAATGATCGAAAAAAGTCAATTGACCGACTAGATCATTTGGCCGAAAATGCCGTTTTAGCCATCTAGCAAAACTATCATTTTAGCCAAACGACATTTTCTGTTCTATGACTAACAACAAACAATTTTAGCTATGTAAGCTAGAGAGGACTAATTTTAGTCATATAACTTGTAGTTTTCCTGAGTTTTCACGAAAGGATTTTCGAAATTTCAGCGAGAAATTGTATGGAATTTTTAAGGATATCATTGGTATTTCCACGAAAAGATCTCTGGAGTTAAAACTTGATGTTCTAGGGAGCAATCGGAAAAATCTACGGAAATTTCATTGCGGACTTCTTCAATTTTGATTCGGCGGTGAAAATTATAGACTACAGGCGTGAAAAATTTTGAACGGCGTCGCGCCGATGCAAAAATATCGGCGGTGCGGCGTGCCAAAATCTGACGGTGGCGGCGGCGGTGCTCACCTTAAATGGCAACTAATGATAATGGTGAATATAACGCTCATCTTCTTGTTGATTGTTTAGAATTTTAAGATCTGAAATTAAGGGAAGGGATGTTTAGGCGAGAGCAATTTGGCTAAAAGTCACTTGACCAAATAACGCGTAAGGCCTAAAGTCGTCTATCGGAATTCCATATGGTCAAATGGAACTTTCGGTCGTAAATGGCGTTAGGCCGAAGAGATATCTTGACTGAAAATGCTGTTTGGCCGTAATTGGTCGTTTTCAGAAAGAGCTATTTTGCCGAAAAAGTCATTAAGCCTAAAATATCATTTTACTGAAATGATCGTTTGGTGGACAAAGCTATTGGGTCGAAAATATAATTTGACTAATCTCGAAAATGTCGAAGGAGCTATATGACCCTGAGCCGAACCATAGTGAATGTGAAAAGTGTGAAATAATTTATCATAACTGAGAAAGTGAGAAGTAAAAAAACGAAAAGTGAGAAGTAAGTCGTCTCACATTCTCCCTTGTTCTTTCTCACTTCTCACTTCTCTCTTCTCGCTCTTCATTTCACATGGCAGTAAAAAAAACAAGGATGAAGAAAGATGTCTGCAGTAGTGAGAAGTGAGCGGTCGCACTTTTCACTCATTTCACGCTTCTCATGTTCCACTTCCCATAGCTCAATTCTCATTTCTCACAATGAAAAGTGAAAAGTCAGACGTTTAACTTATCACTTCTTACTCCTCGTTTCTCACTTATTATTTCTCACTTCAAACTTCTTTCAATGCTTTTCACAATGAGAAATGAGAAGTGAGAAATAAGGAGTGAGAAATGAGATGTGAGTTGGAAGCTCCTTATTCCCCGCTTCTCAATTGCCATCAATCGATTCACACTTTTCACATAAAAGCCTCTCCCAAACCTAAGCAATTTCACCGCCACGACGGCGACAACTAGTTGCCGTGACTTCAGCACTGGGTCGCTTCCATTCCGACGACGACAGAATCGCAGTCTCCTAGTGACGGAGACAGTAGCATCGTGTGTGTTTGTGGACATCTTAATTATTGTTCGACCAAACAACATTTTCGGCCGATTAGGATAAATGTCCAATTTCGGACCCCTAGTTTGTTGTTTGTGTTTCCCAATATTTGTGTTTCCCAATATTTGAAATTGAAACCGATGAAATTTGCAACTTTGAGAAATGGAAATATTCTTCGTTTTGGACAGTGCAACATATGTTGGACCCTCAAATGTACACATTTCGGACACCCCCAACCAATGTTGTCCTATACTCAGTGCAAAAAGTTCTGCTTTCTCCATCTAAACGATTTTATAGGCTTAACTAAGTTAGTTCAACCAATAGAGGGATATTTGAATTTTCTAAATGTCATGTCAAACTGTCAAAAAAAAAATGCACGCCGAGCCCCTTGCGCGCTTCCTAAAAATACTCCAGTGTATTTTCAGTACGCGCGCTCCTGTGGCTCTAGCGTGTATTTTTTTTTTTTTTGAAATATTGATATGACATTTAGAAAATTCAAATATCCCTCCATTAGTTGAACTTACTTAGTTAAGCCTATAAAATCGTTTAGATGAAGTAAAATCTTGAAGCCAGTGATGGAAATAGCAGTGGTATTAATTTTGGGTCATAATTCAAAAAAATGTCACAAGGAGGGTCCAAAATCTGTAGGGGTCCAAATTAAGTTGGTTACCCTATATTGGCCAAACGATATTTTTGTCCGTACGACTGTTTCGGCCAAATGACAGTTTCGGAAAAATGGCTATTTCTGCCAAACAACAATTTCGACCAACCGGGCATTTTCGGTCTAACGAATATTTTGTTTATATATAAAAGTTCGAGAGACGTCTCACTTATCACTTATCATTCCTTATTCCTCACTACTCACTTTTCGCAAAATCACGTTTGACACGTCATAAGATGGGGTTCGAAGCTAAGTTAGCCCAGTACTCCCCCGAATAAATCCATAACCATGGTCATTTCACTAAAAATTACCTCGGCTTCTAGAGAAAATTTGTGATCAATTCTGGAAGATTGTTTAAAAACCCATTAGAAACCATCTGAGCAGCACAATTCTAAAATTTGAGTTTTATCATAACACGAGGAATAAACAGAACAGAACAACACCAGAAAAACATTCACAGAACAAAAACAAATAAAAACGTTAAACAAAACAACATCAAGAAACTTGATATGTTTTAATATTTTTGGCAAGCCATTGTCATAAATTAAAAATTATACACAACCCAACCTTTAGACAATTGTATAAATATTTCTGTTGTGTAAATTGTGTATAATGAATATAATTTAACGCAGCTTGTTGATCAATTTGAATTTGTACAACGATTGTATTTATTTGATTTTAAAACAGTGCTTGCTTATAAATCAGTCTCACATTGTTGCTAAATTTCGCCTATCTTGACTTAATTTTGGGAAGGCTTCTCAAAACAGTCTTGAATTCCCCGTTACGTCATTAATCGATTTTAATTTCTTTTGCATACATTTTTGCAGATGCTTTCGAATAGCCATTCAGTGAGTCATATGCAAATCTTATCAAGACAATAATTACGTATGTGGTACTCATCACTAGACATATGACAAAATATTCATCTCGAGATTCGAATACGAATCAAAATTAATTCTTTTACAGTAAGAATCATTCCTATAATGATGATACCGTAGAATTTATCAATTCATAAAATCATGACTATGATTTCGAATAAATTTCCCATAGCGTAGTATCTAAAAATAAAAATAAAACTACTGTGCTTTGACCAATCTGTAATCAACCAGGAAGCCCAACTAAAATGGTGCATCTCGTGCTCTGACTCAAAAAGCTCGTTTTCAATTCCTGTGTCTTACATTTTTTGGTTATAATAAACGAAAAAAAAATAATATTATTGTATTGTATAAAATAAAATTCGCGGAATTCTTAATTCGAAACCAGTTTTCTGAAGATTATGTCACGGTTTAAATTCCAGTTGCTAACATACAAAGGTGAATCTATGCATGAAGTGATAAAACAGATTTTTGGCCAAAACGTTGTTGAGGTACGAGGCAAATGCTCCTAATATAGAAGAAATTCGAAATTTAGATAGTAAATCGACTAATCGGTTCTCTGCAGAAAACTTGATACTCTTTGTTGAAATTCGTTAAAGGGCCTCTACATTGAAGTTTAAACGGCTAACCTTATTCTTCTTAAAAGTTCACCTACATTATCAGACACCGCACAAGCTCGACGTCGAAACAAAAGCCATTACAACAGTAGTACGTAAGAGGAGAAATCTGCTGAGCTCGCATACGTGCAGGCAGACGAAAACGAGGTGCTTCACGTCAAAACGGAACATCGAACGAAAAAGTCGAGCACATAAAAGTGAAACTTTCCGCCTGTTCAGTGCTAACAATCAACCGACCTACCATCCGGTCGAATACCGCAAGAGGAGCGCAACAAACTTTTCGCCACAGTATGGGAACCCCGCCGATTGTTGCTAGCACCTCGCCTGCACGATGCACGCTCTTCCTACAAGCGGTTTGTTTCTGCGAACGATGTGCTCAGCGTGGCCGAACGCCAACTATTTCCTGTTCCGACACTGCTGGCAGTTAAGACAACGCCGGTCTTTGTTCGTCCAAGCAAGAGGGTGGAATAAAATATGACGGGAAAACCAAAAAATTACAAACTGTTTTATGTCAAATCCTTTTCCGCCAAACTTCCTGCTGTTCCGCTGCCGGCTGCTAGGAAGAATAATTGATTACTGGCTGCAGTTTACTTGGGATTGGTTCTGCCATAAACCATCATCATCGGTGCGGAACGCGGAAACGGAAGATGACTTTGACTTTGACTTCGAATTTCGCCGCGTAAGAGTGCACCGTTTTTCGTCGGTTGAGGTTGAGAGCAAAGTTCGACCCGTTTCTTGCTGACTTGACTGGGGAACTTTTCGTAATTTCTTGCACGTGTTGCAGGTATGCTGCGTCGAGTGCATCCTGGGAATGCATGCAACGTTCCTGATGGGTTGGGACGTGGGAAAGGTGGATATGAGAGCTGTGCAAGTAAAGATATTGTATGGATTGAGTTGCTTCTAAACGGAAAATCGATTTCAGGCATCTCTCCATCATTTATTGATGTGGAAAAAATAGTACCCTGCTGAACCGGTCCTGCTGATGGAAGGATGACAGCTTGATATGGTAGAAACAAACGCAAAATGGATTACAACATCGGATCATCAAAAATGCATGCGTGCTGTTCGATACAAGAAGATACGCAATGAGATCAGAATAATGCTTTGTTGCGGAAGAACGAATTACTGTTCTGTTTTTCAGATAATGCCGTTTCAGATTCTATTGAATTCGGGAAATTCTTCGGAATTTCCTCGGGAAATTCTTCGGAATTTCCTCGGGAAATTTTTCGGAATTTGCTCGGGAAATACTTTGGAATTTCCTTGGGAAATTCTTCGGAATTTTCTTGGCAAATTCTTCAGAATTTCCTTGGGAAATTCTTCGGAATTTCTTTGGGAAATTCTTCGGAATTTCTTTGGGAAATTCTTCGGAATTTCTTTAGGAAATTCTTCGGAATTTCCTTGGGAAATTCTTCGTTTCCTTGGGAAATTCTTCGGAATTTCCTTGGGAAATTGTTCGGAATTTCCTTGGGAAATTCTTCGGAATTTCCTTGGCAAATTCTTCTTCATTTCCTTGGGGAATTCTTTGTAACTTCCTTGGCAAATTCTTCGGAATTTCCTTGGGAAATTCTTCGGAATTTCCTTGGGAAATTTCTTCGGAATTTCCTTGGAAATTTCTTCGGAATTTCCTTGGAAATTTCTTCGGAATTTCCTTGGGAAATTCTTCGGAATTTCCTTGGGAAATTCTTCGGAATTTCCTTTGGAAATTATTCGGAATTTCCTTGCGAAATTCTTCGGGATTTCCTTCGGGATTTCCTTCGAAATTTCCTTGGGAAATTCTTCGGAATTTCCTCGGGAAATTCTTCGGAATTTCCTCGGGAAATTCTTAGGAATTTCCTTGGGAAATTTTTCGGAATTTCCTTGGGAAATTCTTCGGAATTTTTTCGGGAAATTCTTCGGAATTTCCTTGGAAAATTCTTCGGAATTTCCTTGGGAAATTCTTCGGAATTTCCTTGGGAAATTCTTCGAATTTCCTTGGGAAATTCTTCGGAATTTCCTTGGGAAATTCTTCGGAATTTCCTTGGGAAATTCTTCGAATTTCCTTGAAAATTCTTCGAATTTCCTTGGGAAATTCTTCGGAATTTCCTTCGGGATTTCCTTCGGAATTTCCTTGGGAAATTCTTCAGAATTTTCTTGGGAAATTCTTCAGAATTTTCTTGGGAAATTCTTCGGAATTTTCTTGGGAAATTCTTCGGAATTTTCTTGGGAAATTCTTCGGAATTTCCTTGGGAAATTATTCGGGATTTCCTAAATTTCTTTGGGAAATTCTTCGGAATTTCCTTGGGAAATTCTTCGGAATTTTCTTGGGAAATTCTTCAGAATTCGAGAAATTCTTTAAAATTTCCTATGGGATTTTTTTTTAAATTTTGCTAAAAATTCTTCAAAACTTCTTCGGAAATTTTCCTATGAATTCTTCCTCTAAAAAATAGTCCCATGGGCAATCAGGAATTCCATAAAAAAGAGCTAACTGAGGTGGCAATTGGTGATCGGATTCAGCAGGTGTCTTGTTGTGTTAGATTTTCTAAATTGTTTATTGGCATATTTTTAATATTCTGTGTGTTCAATATTATTCAATATTGAAAAAAAAAAATCAATCTAAAAATTGACGTGAAAGATTAATTGAAAAATATTCAAAATTCTCAATAACAAATGTTTTTTGGATCGATACACACATGTTTTTTTATGACTGCTCACGAATGTTGGCTAGATGGTATTTTCATTATTTGTATTTATGATGGCCCCATTTGATTCGATTCAGTTTTCTATCGCTTCATTAGCCTCACTTATTCAATGTTAACTTTCCTTATAACCCTTCTTTCCGACACTGATGGAGTTGACGGAATCGAAAGGGACAATAAATTGCGATAATTAATTTATCCATCATGTGCATCTTGTAGCAGAGTTTCAGAAAAAAAAACTCTGACGACGATTGCAAAATAAAAACTGCCAGTTCCGGTCCGCATCATATGCCATATTTGAGTGCATTATTTCACCACATTGTATAGCGGAATTGAAAGACTTCCCTTCCGACATCAACCGGTCAATTAATTTAACAATGACAAGCCAGAATGTCAACGTTCCACTATTTCAAACAGTTGCTGCTGCTCCTGTCGATTGACACGTGATAATTATCACACATACACCCCCCTTAATGGTTTCCCCGGATGGATGACCTTTCCGGTTGTCCGTTTGTGGTTCCTACCAGGCCCATCAGACGTCCCACTGAGGCTTTCCTGTCTTTATCAGTGGAGCAATCTTTTATTATTAGCTTCACTAGATGTTGAACACGTTTCCGGATCGATTTGCGGTCGATTGGGACAGGACCGAGACATTCCAGCTTCACCTCTTTTCCATTCCGATTGGGACATTTATTATCCCCGGAGAAGATGAATTCAATCGACATTCCAACACGTTTGTGGTCTTCTGTACAACAGACCGATACCGAAGCCAAGACGATGATGATGATGCTATCTGATGGTCAAAGGAATTTATCACAAAAAAGGATAAGAGTACTTAAATTCTAATCTAATGGCTTTTCTTGTGAAATTGGGAAATTTCTGTGCTCGTTGTGCACAAACTGTAAAGTAGAGAAATGGATCTCGTGTTGAAAATTTTTGGCATGTCATCAACGTGCGCACCAACCTATTCTTTGTGCTATGCTCCAGTGTTAATTAATGCTTTTGAAGCAGGAAACTTTCGGCTCACTTCTAAGAAGGTACGACATTTACTTTCGAAGTTTCAGTTCAATGCAGATGAGCACATCTGTAGCAACACTCAGCTGGTTTCAGTTCAAACTGGGGACTATACACTCACAAAGATTCTCCGAAGTAATTTAGTCGAAACTCAACTTTTCGATTAGCCTATGTCTGTGGAAACAAATTTTGAACTTCACAAAAGAAATGTGCACTAGACCGATATACATAATCTTAAAAAGAAAAATATTTTAAAAACAGTATCGACTTATTAAAGAAAATCATCAAACAAGTTGGCTCGTTATAGCGTAACGGATTTCAGACAGCAAATCGTTATGCAACAAAATGTCTCTTTTACTTACAGAATTTTATCTCCGACTCACGACAGAATTTAGCATGCAACAAGATACCTTAAATAAGGAGATCAAAAGCTGCCCTTTATGAGCAATGAAAAACGTGTATTCCTATACTCATCCAGATAATTATTCTACCTATATAGCCCCACATTTGATGTGAAACTATGCACATTTTTCAATCAGTGTGTCTCCAGTTCAACAAGGAGTCATCCTCCAGTTAAACAACTCTCAAGCCCTCTCTACACCCCGCATTCCATCGTTTCAAGCATCATCGACATGCCTTTGTTTTTCCAAGTTCTTAATTGAAGTGTCATCGTCATCTAATGCACACGTATATTCTCTTTGTCTCTCCCTCCGACTAGGCTACCCGAAAGTGGTAACACCGTCCGGACCTGCAGGCTCAATCGTCGGAGCGGCCAGTGGCACCGTTGGCGGTGCCGTCAGTGGAATAGGCACATGTGGAGCCGGAACGGGAAGCAGCACAAACCTAACAGTGGCCGGGGCTGCTGGAGCGAATACCGGCGGCGTTGGGTCGGGTTCTGGAGGGGCCGGAGGCAGCGCTTCTCCGATGCGTCGACAATCGTCTGCTCGGGGCTTGGACTCGTTGGTCCCCCCGGGTCGTACCGGATCGTTTCGGGGCCGCAACTCTCCGAATCCAACCTCGCCAGATAAGCCCTGCTTCTCGGTGTGGAAGCGACGACCGTCCTGGCCTGAGGTCGAAATCAAATCATCGTCCGGGTAAGTGCACTGCTCTAGAAAGTGGAGCGAGATTCGATCTCACCTGGATTTGTTATGATAGAAAATGGTTCAATTTTATCCAACCATTGTGGATGGAGACACGTGATCTCATGGATCTAATTGATGATTGTGTTTATTTATACGGATGAATGCTTGCGTTCGTTCCGGATGGGGAAGAATTGTTTCTACCCATGTTAAATGAAGTGACAGCTTTCAATTTAGTTGGAAAACGAAGAACATTGTTGTCGGCAGATTGGTAAGTGTCTATTAAATACAGTGTGGTACAAGACCTTATCATAGCCAACAGTTAAATACCTTTAAACATACGGGGTTTCATGGAAAAGAAACTTAGATTAATACACCTAGTGATAAAGATGGTTTTCTTATATTATTTGAAAAACAATAGAAAATGGATAAAAAAATTATGTTGAGCTGTGAGCAGAATGTCTTAACTTGTCATTAGACTAGTTTGAACAATTCCACCAATTAATTGTGCCATTGACAGATACGTATTTCGACCTCAATCGAGGAAGTCGAGTCAAGTACGGGACACTGAAGACTGTTGAAGTCGAAATACGTATCTGTCAAAAATACAATTATATAGAATTGTACAAACTCGTCTTATGACAAAAATAAAAAATTATGAAACACTATGATGTTCAAATCTAGTTTTCCATGAAAATTCAGGAGAAATTCCCATGGAGATACATGAGAACAAAAACAATCTGCAACTAATCAATTTTGTTTTTTTGATTATTCTTGTTCATCGTGGTTTGCTGTATTAATCAATGAAAAAGTGGTGCCTAAGAACATACAACGCTTACATTCACCAAAAAGTTGGAGTTTGGAATTCAAAATATTTATTATGCATGACAAATTATGTTCGCTTTATCAATCAAGGTAATGGTGGAACCATCAAGCGGTTTACAATGGTATTGTTCAACAAAGGGGCAGAACTTTGGCTAGAGGTATTCAAGTCCAGCATCTGCTCTTATTTCCGGTTGGCTAGAATGAATGGCTAAATGAACAGCGAAAGGTCGTCCTTAACTGGATGACATGGCGCCGTCGCCATGATCAGGAAAGATTCACACATACTTACATATAAACATCAAGGATCATTCGTTTATTTACTATCGCTCAGGACAGCACTCCATTCTGAGAAAAATTGAAAAAATTTCATGAAAAATTGGGGTTCTCCAGTTAGTAATGCGAGCAAAACATTCTGCTTTTGCTGCTGCTTTTGTAAGCTGCTTTTTCTCAGTCCATCTCAAACACATAGTTGGAAGAGTACCATGATGGCAGTCAATATGGCACCGGACCTTCCAGGGGTCGACTCCACCCCTCCCGCACTCCTCTCCCAACAACATTCGAATGCATCGAACAAAAGTTTAATATTCAAATTACTAACCTGCTCACATCATATATATTTGCTTCCCGTGCCAAAGAGCATGTTTCTTCAAAGAGTCCTATGCATTTCGGCTCTAATTAAAGCATAAATTTGCACTTTCGTGCCAATTTGATAGCCGTTCGCGATTTGGTGGGTTTATCACTGCACTTCACTTCTTCCCAAAGGCATTGAAAAAAAAACAAGTTTTTACACACTTCTCCGCACATGAGCAGCTCGAAATGTTAATCGAATCCAGATTAGTCTTCTCTTTTTGAAATCAATCAGTTGTCGCTTCAAATCTAAAAAAAACTGGTTTTTTTGCCCCAAAAAATGTATTGAAACTGGTCGCGGAGCGAATGTAAGTACCGGCACCGATAGCAGCAAACTAATAATTAGGGTGGTTCAAAAATGATTCTGCACCGCCAGGCTCAGTCGATTATTTTTCATATTTTGGGTGTCGTTCGATGACTTGGGCTGGTTTAAATAGGGGCATATCGTGCACAGTAGGGTGGTTCAAAAAATTGATTTTGCTCCACAGCGCTCATCTGATTCTTTACCATGTGTCCTCTGAAAATTTGAGCTCATTTGGATTAAAACTGATTTAGCACAAGCCATTTCAAGTTTGCATGCAAATTGGTATGGGGAAATTTATTTTTTCATTATACTGTTAATGACGCTTCCCCATTAAGCGTAGGTTAAAAGAAAACCTATATAGCTAAAAGAAATACTCAACAGCTTCCACTCAGTGAAAACCGCATCTCAATTAATCGTTCCAATAATTAGTAATCGAATTTAATCTATACCGTGGTTTTCTGGAGCTAATTGCATTACTCATCAACAGGCAACATTGCTGCTCGTGGCCCGAAAGATTGCACTCACAAATTCAGGCTACTATGTTGCACTGCACATTTCAGTGATGCCCTCAAAGAAGTTTAACGATCATGACTAAAGATTCGCAACCTGTCTTAAAATCGATTACTAATTATTGGGGCGATTAATCAATATACGGTTTTTGTTGATTGAAAGCGGTTGAGTATTTCTTCTAGCTATGTACCTAGGTTTTCTTTTAACCTACGCTTAATGGGGAAGCATCATTAACAGTATGATGAAAAAATAAATTTCCCCATACTAATTTGCATGCAAACTTGAAACGGCTTGTGCTAAATCAGTTTGAATCCAAATGAGCTCAAATATCCAGAGGATACTCAGAACATGATAAAGAATCAGATGAGCACTGTGGAGCAAAATCAATTTTTTGAACCACCCTAGTGCACAGGTCATTTCAGTTTGTTTTGTTCCTTTATTTCCTAGGCACTCTGTGTTACTTAACCGCTACTGTGCCGAGATCTACTGTGGTATTCTGCCGTACAGAATCCACACAGCATCTATTTTTAGATTTCCATTGCTCATCATTAATGTCGTTGCCAGTCCATCTCATCATGAGTGCATTGTGTCCATTTGTCCATGTACGGCAGAATACCACAGTAGATCTCGGCACAGTAGCGGTTAAGTAACACAGAGTGCCTAACAAATAAAGGAAGAAATAAAAAAACCAATCAACTCAACTCGACGAACTGAGCAAATGTCTGTATATCCGTGTGTGCACTTAAAAATCCTTTAAAGCAATGAAAATAATATCAAGTACAACAGACATATAAAATATTTCAAGGTACCTGAATGATGTTGATCAGTTAGTCATCATTTTTTTGTGTGATCTGAAATCCATCTTGCGACGTATCAATCTTCTAGATTTCACAAAACATGATCAACAGGGTACAAAGAAAGAAAAATCATTATTAAAATTAAAAACCCAAAACTTTGTTGTACGAGAAAGGCATTGTTGATAAAACTAAGAAGTTGCGTTGGTTCTTTTTTGTAGTGAGTTGCGTATGTTCAAAATAAAAGTACGCAAATTTCCGTTACACCCACGGCTCAAAAATTACGTTTAGACATCAAAAGTGAAATTATAGAACTGTCAGATAAAAATGGTTACATGAAAACGAAGCTTTCGATCTATCTATATCTATATTCTATATATATACAGTCAAACCTCCATGAGTCGATGTTCTATGACTCGATATCGACTCATGGAAGCAAATTATGCCATATTAAAAAATATTTTATGGGTTACTGCGATGGTCCCTCCAAACAGCATTTCAAAGATTTCCCATTCCACAACTCGATATTTCTATATGTCAATAGTCCTTCAATATCGACTCATGGAGGTTTGACTGTATATAAAACTCAATGTTTGTATGTTTGTATGTATGTTCCAGCATAACTTCTGAACCCATTGACCGATTTCAACCAAATTTGGAACACACATTCTTTATCTTAAGGAGACGACGATAGGGGGGTTGGGGATGCTCTTTGGAAAAGGGGAGGGGTGGGGGGGTGGGGTTTTGCTTAGCTATCGATCAACTCAGTGTACCATTTGAACCCCTTGGCCGATTTCAACCATATTTGGAACACACATTCTTTATCTTTAGGAGATGACGATAGGAGCATTAGGGATGCTTTTTGGAAAAGGGGAGGGTTTGGGGGGAGGGGTATTGCATAGTTATTGATCAACTCAGTGTACCTTTTGAACCCCTTGGCCGATTTCAACCAAATTTGGAACACACATTCTTTATTTTAAGGAGACGATGATAGGGGAGTTAAAGATGTATTTTGGAAAAAAGGGGAGGGTGGTGCGGGGAAGGGTATTGCTTATTTATTTATCAACTCAGTGTACCTTCTGAACCCCTTGGCCGATTTCAACCAAATTTGGAACACTTCTTCTTCTTCTTCTTCTTATTGGCATTACATCCCCACACTGGGACAGAGCCGCCTCGCAGCTTAGTGTTCATTAAGCACTTCCACAGTTATTCACTGCGAGGTTTCTGAGCCAAGTTACCATTTTTGCATTCGTATATCATGAGGCTAACACGATGATACTTTTATGCCCAGGGAAGTCGAGACAATTTCCAAGCCGAAAATTGCCTAGACCGGCACCGGGAATCGAACCCAGCCACCCTCAGCATGGTCTTGCTTTGTAGCCGCGCGTCTTACCGCACGGCTAAGGAGGGCACACACATTCTTCATCTTTAGGAGACGACGATAGAGTAGTTAAGCATACTCTTTGGAAAAGGGGGAGGGTGTGGGGGAGGGGTAATGCAAAGTTATTGATCAACTCAGTGTACCTTTTGAACCCCTTGGCCGATTTCAACCAAATTTGGAACACACATTCTTGATATTAAGGAGACAACGATAGTTAGGTTAGGGATGCTCTTTGAAAAAGGGAGGATATGGGGGGAGAAGTATTGGTCAGCAATCGATCAACTCAATGTAAGCCTTGAACCAAATGACCGATTTGAATCGTATCAAATATTGTCTGTCCTAAGGAAACAATTTTAGTGAATGTGGGTAGGTCATTTGAGAAGCATAACTTTTGAACCCATTTACCGATGTCCACCAAATTTGGAACCCGTATTCTCTGATTAAGGAAGACTATATCAGACTGGGTAGGAGTGTCATAGCTGAATAAGAGAGAGGATATTTATTAAACGAACAGTTTAGTATACCTTTTTATTGCATGGGTCAATTCAAACCAAATTTGTAAACACGTATTCTCTACCCAAAGGAAACTATTATAGAGAGGCTGGGAGGGATTTTGGACTTTGCTTAGAAAACGACTTAAATTAAAATCCCTCTAATTTAGTTCATTCGAGGATTTTTGACATTGTACAATGCTCCGAAAACAAATTTCCCGAATTCCACAAAAATAGCAAATCCTTGATAATAACATTTTCCCGGTAATAACATTTCCCCAAAAATGACGAAAATGATATTTTCCAAAAGTGATTCTTACCGATACACATATCCCAGAATATGACATTTCCCTGAAAATGACATATCCCTGATTAAAGCAGTCCATTAACATAACACTATTTGGCCTAAAAGGTCATTCGACATGAATTATGAACAGCATCAGAAAAATCTTTCACAGTAAGCATGCATTTGCTGGGTATAAAGCAATGAAAATTGTTACCCTTCATCGGAATCATGGTTTGCCCATTGAAAAGCAATGATTAATGTTTTTCCTTCTGGATGGTGGATGTGATTGCTTCTTTAAAAGTAGGCATTTGCCCGGAATAAGGCAATGGTGGGTGTGATCCCTTCTTTAAAAATATAAATAATGAATGAATAGAGCATCGGTGGATGTATTTCTTTTTTTAGCAATTGACGTTTGCCCGGAATAAGGCTATTCAAAACAACGATCCCTTCTTCAAGATCAGTCAATGTTTCCAAAAGCCTTCTTTTAATCAAATCTTGAAGTATCAATAAGTTAACACAATTACCCTGTTGACCAATTGGTTTTATCTTATTCTGATTGTAAAAAAAAAACTGAAAATCAAACTGGCCATTCCGAGCAAGGCTATAAGGTACATAAAGCTAGTTCTTCATAACTGAACCTCCCACCCCCAACACTGCATTTATGTTCTCTTTATAAATATATTTTATTATGATATTTGGAGTTTTATTATTTCAAAAGTTTTCAATTTGAATCACAAATACAAAAATAAAAGCAGCGTCAACTGCGAAGCTCCCAAAACTGACCCCATAGCCACTATTTATTAGGACGCGCATCGTATCCATCCATAGGGTAAGACGGTATAATGTGCCCCTCCTGGCCAAAACGGCCCCCTTTGATTTCTAGAAAAAAAAAATAACTAACTAAGGGTCAAAATCAGTAGGTACCTATAAATATTTGTAAAACCATCATACTATGTGAATGTGGAAGTATTTTTGTATTACATAATGAAAATAATAGCAAAATACAAAAAGCTACAGATTTGATGAAACTTTTCATGTTTGTTTGCTCAACATTCTGGAGAGCATACTAGCATACTGTCCACAAAACTTGGAACACTCAGTTGGGCAAATAAATAACTTTTCCCAGTGGTTAATCTATCTATATAAATAAAAATTAGTTGAGGTTTCCTTCCTGACGATTTAACTCACGAACAGGTTAACCCATTTGCAAAGTTTTCTTTCTAATCGATTAGTCTTGGGATCTGTAAGGTTTGTATGTACAAAAAGTTGGTAAATATAACGAGGACAGGAAATCAGAAAGAAAATCAGTAGAATACTGCTTTGGGTCATTGGTTGAGGCAAGAAAACAATAGCACGAAAATTGATCTAGAGTGCGGTGTTACTAATAGTCCAGAATATGACATTTGCTACTTAAACACCCGGGCAAAGCTGGGCATTTTTCGGTAGTCTTCTTACATATATATAAAAATGAAATGGTCTGTGTTCGTATCCGCATAACTCGAAAACGGTTGGATGGATTTTTTCAATTCTTCAGCAGAAACATTCGTTATAGTTTCCGACGGGTTTATATGATATTTCCTTATACGAAAATCACGAATAAAGTTGAGTAAATCGTGAAAAACTGAAATTCAGAATCGTATGGGAATTCTGCATAAGCAGTTCGCAACGCACATTTTCGCCTACTATGCAGGACAACGTCTGCCGGGTCGACTAGTATGATATAAAATTGCTTCCATATAAAAAAAGTAACGTTTTTCAAAAATATGTTTTACTGGACAAAACGCCCCAGTGTAGGCAGGACGATATGCCCTTACCAACTGGGCACAAGCGCGGCGAGCTAGCAGCACTTGCTTTCAAGTTATATGGAAACTATTGAAATGTAATTCAAACTTGCTTAAATGGACTTGTGTTGGTTTTTAATGTCAAGCACATAAGGATTTGTAACCTTTTTACTATGGGATTGATAAAATACTAATGAAGGGCTATGAAACGCTTTTGACTAAGGTGGGGCGTATTGCCCAGGCACTTTTTGAAATCCATTTTTTTCACAACTTTTCAAAAAAGCTTTACTACTTGTTCTCTGTAATATTTTTATAGAACTACTCACGGGCAATGCATTTGCGACTTCCTTGACTAGCAAATAACACAAAGTTCGCATTTATTTGCGTTGAAAAGTAAAAAGTTATCAAGGAGTTGCCATAGGGGAGGCATATTAAACCACCTTACCCTATATTGTCTCATCTGGTTCCGCCGTACAGGAATGCCATTTTAAATATCTGCAAGAAATAAAAAATCGGTAATACTGCATAAGTGATATGCTCTGTACTTGTATGATGTGTCTTTATTCAATCAGCAAAACCCCAGCAGCACCCGTGAAATTAGTGCACACCGCAATGATTTCCGCTTCGTACTATGTGGCGGTGCTTTTTTGTATTAAAAATCAGATGGGTTATATACAAGATACGACCGCCTGACATAAACTACGTAAAGCAGATAATAAGATAATTCATTTTATTACCTGGTTTAAGCATGAGCTTGGAGTGGTTCAAATTTTGACTTTTTCGCTCCCCTATGCTTGAACGATAACATTTGCAGTTTTAATGAACCTCTTTCATTTTTAACTGAATTGGTTGTAATTTGACTGAGCACGAGCAGTTTTAATTTTGTATAGAAATAACTATAAAAATCGCCCTGTAAGTAAAAGATCGTAACGTGAGGCTGCCCAATAACTATTTGAATAAAACCAATCCAGCGACTTCATAGAATATTTCCTAATCTGTAAGGCAGTTGTTGTTGCGAAACGATCGGATTTTTTAAGCAAAGTTATAAAGAAAACAGAAATGTTCTTCATTATGGATATGTAATTCTTTTACATGTTCAATTGAATTTCTCACGAGTAAGTATTTCTTTAATAACTTTTCTTGCTAGCATCAAATTGTTACGCAACACAGCTGTGAAATTTTCAGCAAATTCGGAGAAAATTTCGAGGTTGCTCAAGTCGATTCAGTGTTTTTGAGCTGTTTTCAATTTAGAAAAAGCTAACGAGAGATATAAAAGCCAAACATCATCGCAACAGCCTTTAAACGGAAGCTTTTGGTGTACTCTACAAGTCTTGTGAGTCTTTGCTGCACATCCAAATCATGTTCGATTGCGCATCAAAACATTTGTGACCTGGTCACTGTTTCGAACAAAATTGGCGTAACTCAGAATATGAAAATGATTGGACACGACAATTTAAAATTTTTACTTAGAACCCCAACTTTATTCCCCAGTGCTGATGATGCCTTCTCAAATGTTGGTCTAGAATCATCCTAGAGGGATTACAATGAATAATTATGTCCATCAATGTAGGCTTTAACGAATTATTAACAATTATAATCAATCACCCCTTGCTTATACGAACATGTCCAGCATCTGTAGCACTTTTTCATAAACACTACTCTGCATCGACCACGGTCATTGCTCTGGTTCTATTGTTTTACTTCGTATGCGAATCACCGCACAAAAGTAAAGCACCAGATAGCGGTCGTAACGAGACTTTGATGTTGTACTGGTTTTGTTAAAAATTGGAATTCTTAATGTTTTTACGTTGATAATCATTAGTAAGCTTGAATTGTTGAAGAGTTTCCAATTCGATTGATAATAAAATCTCGAAAATCCATCGAAGGATAAAGGAGCTATTAGCGATTGAAATCTCTCCTAATTTCGTGACGGTCTCGAATTTGGAAATTTTCATTTTACACCCACCAGTCAAGCAGTTTGACGAACATTGACTCCGCCCCCAAGAAAACGCTTCGGTTGCTGCTTTGTTTGAATGTGTGTGAAGTTGTTCGAACAACCATTTGACAGTTGGCGGCTCGGTTGGAAAAAAATAAAACGGTTTGATTT
This sequence comes from Armigeres subalbatus, assembly GCF_024139115.2. NCBI lineage: Eukaryota > Metazoa > Arthropoda > Insecta > Diptera > Culicidae > Armigeres > Armigeres subalbatus. Next base: position 14,163,733 of record NC_085140.1, read on the forward strand.
TAGTTTGAGTAGTCGGGGGTGGAGTCGAGGTTCGCCGAACATGTTTGAGCATTTGTAGCTCAACGGTCGGCGTGTGTGATATTGTTGGTCGAATAAATTGATTGTTCGTGCCGCTGTTGATAAAACTTGATGGATGTTTGAATAAACGAGAGGTGGAGTCAATGTTGGTCAAACTGCTTGACCGTGTGTACGTTCCATAACACCCACCAGTCAAGCAGTTTGACGAACATTAACTCCGCCCCCAAAAAAACGCTTTGGTTGCTGCTTTGTTTGAATGTATGTGAAGTCATTCGAACAACCATTTGACAGTTGGCGACTCGGTTGGAAAAAAATAAAACGGTTTGATTTTGGTTTGAGTTATAGGGGGCGGAGTCAAGGTTTGTCGATCATGTTTGAGCGTTTGTAGTGAAGTTGCACAAACCCCCATAAGGTACTCCGGGGCAAGTGAAAATACGGGGTAAGTGGGTACTATGGCTGCTGATCAATCGATAAACGTTTTAGTGGTAACAATCTTCTAGAAAGATGAAGCAGGACTATCAACGAATACAGCCCACACAAAAATATTTGGAATCAAAACCATTTGAGGCACCATGCTAATGCTATTGCTTGATCATGACTTTAGACTACCGGGAAAATCTATTACTTATATTTTAATTCAATGGATTTCCACCATAATAGTCGTTTTTAAATTTATCATTGATGTGGAAGGTGAATAATTTGAGCAATCAAATAATTGTGTGACATCGAAAATGATTTATAAGTTTTAATTTAAGCCAAAATTTGCAATTTTCACTTACCCTTTAGTTTTAACATACATGGGGCAAGTGGGACATATTTGAACAACAATTTCGATAGAGCCCTTTTAATTTTTTTTAAATCGTTGTCTAGTGAAAAATAACTTCGACACTCATATATCATATGGATCTGAATCAGATGTAGTTTGCTTATTGTTGGTTTCGCTGTTAAATAGTATTGTACAGTTGATTAACAATAATACAGAATTTAATCTAAAAATTATCTCCCGCAATAGTGTGCGATATTTTCCCATTTACACTGTAAATAATCTATTTGTTCAACGATAGGTCAACAAAATTTGTCTTGTGTTTTGTTATTTTCAAATTGCGCATCAAATTTACAGATTTTCAGATAAATAAAGTGCTCAACACATAAATTGGCAATTTCGTTCTATTACAAATTTATAGCAGTGCGCATAGCCTGAATAAAAACGTTTCTTTTGAAGTACTGATTTATGTAATAATCTGTGCTTTAAACACAGAAACATTCACTCGAATGGTGAATAAAGAATTGCTTATCCTTTCCATCTAAAACATTTGGTACAAAAGTAACCCAGTGAAGAGCAAAACAAGAGCCAATTAAACAGTAAATCGGCTGCTGTCTGGTGTTCATATTTGCTAAAATTATAATCCCTTCCTTGTAGCAAAAACAAAAATCCGACAAGCAACAAACCTCCATCCATGATCTGAAAATACTACGACTCAGAAGTAACATGAACATTGTAGATTCCTTTAATTAGTTTAGTTCGACAGTATAAAACAGAATAGGTCCCACTTGCCCCGTTTGAAGGGGTAAGTGGGTCCTACAGGTGAATTTATTTCTTTCACTACCAATATTTTTTGTAATTGAATAAATGGCTTACAACACGTCTACACTTCAACAACGGAAGCATATAATGATGTATGCGTGGTTAATGTTCTGAAATATCGTGTTTTATAAGTATGCGTTAACATATTTTCTGAACTAGCGTTTTTTTAGGTCCCACTTGCCCCGGGGTACCTTATATGTTTTGATTTGTGCTCAAGTTGGCGTTTCGGTCGTCGTGTGTGATATTGTTGGTCGAATAAATTGATTGTTCGTGCCGCTGTTGGTAAAACTTAATGGATGTTTGAATAAATGAGAGGTGGAGTCAATGTTGGTCAAACTGCTTGACCGTGTTAACGTTCCATTAGACGTAGTTTACGTCAAAAACAAAAAACCTACCTTTTGATTCCATCTGATAAGCTGTAGGATATTTTCGGGTGTGTTAGCACGAAATCCAGCACCCAAGTGGTTTGACAGTTCCACAATTCTTTTGTTGAAATGATGAACTTTTAACTTTGTACACCGGATAAATTCAAACATGATCAACTTTCAAAACATGATCAACGGAGCCCAACGGAGCATGATACGGAGCACGGTTATATTGGAAACTAATTGATTTAAGCTGGCGGCCCTTTTATACAATCTGAAGGCTCTATCGTCGCATCGCATGTGTTAAAAATATGTTTAAATAAAATATAATTGTGAGTGTATTTTAAAGTAAAATATGTTTCAAGGTTCTAAAATGTACATGCTTTGGAGTATTATGAGAAACTAAATATTTGCAGCATACATATCAGTTCTCATGATTTTCCAAAAGATTATCAATAAAGCATAATTCGTGAATGATCTTGAACCGATTTCACAATATTGCCGAATTCAGCTTCTCCCGGAGAGCTGTCCACTGGTTTTATGAAAGTCTTCTTGCACACCGCCAAAGATGGTCCTCTCTCGACTATTCCGAGTGCTTGCAAGTCCTCCTCGAGCATTGTCCATGTTCCATATCCGTAGAGGACTACCGGTCTTTCCACCATTTCAACATGTAGGCGCGAAATTTACAAAACTTTTTTTTTTTGTTAAATCTAGTATATTTCTGTTGTTGTTTAAAATTAATTACATGGGAGATACATTATTATTTACATTTCAACGAGCAGATAAAATTCTAGTTCGCTTAAGTCTACTAAGTTCTCACAACTGTTTACAAAATTAACATAAGTTATGAAATGTTTAAGAATGAGTGTTTTTTGTGTTCTGTTCATGTTGTACAGTTCTGGGTGTATCAATTGTTCAAACGAAAGCCTACGTCCATTCAAAATAGTTGTGAGCATACTTTGCATGTGCGCCCACGCTCTCGTCACCCGATGGCATTCACTGAATTTGTGTTTTAATGTTTCTACTGCTGCATTACAGTGAGCGCACTGCTCAGTATCCACTCGTCGAATGGTATGCCAGAGCTGTCTGTGTTCGACTTTTTCGTTGACCAACAGGTACCACATACTGCGTTGAGCTGAAGTAAGCCTTCTGCTTCCAATATTGAGCCATACCCGCTTCCAGTTCACTGCTGGGTTTCGCAGTTGATTAACAAGGATTTCGATTTAAGGGCTACTAGCTGCAATTTTAAGCCACCTTGATCCCGTGGCCTCGCTAGCTGCATCATCGGGACACGGGCAGGCTGTCCTCTCCACAAGAAGGCACCAACAGTTGATGTAATCTTGGCTGTATGGATGCTGTATATTGGGAGTACTGATGAGAGATACCAGACCTTCGACATGATGAACGTGTTGACAAGAATAATTTTCTGTTGCAGTGTGAGCGTGCGCATCGAATTCAGCCATATTTGCTGTGAAACTTTTCCCACCAAACCATCCCAGTTGAGGGATACCATGCTACGCACAGAATTCGCAAATACAATACCTAATATTTTGATATTGTTTTCGGTCTTCAACCAGTCCACATTCAAAGTATTCTCTTGGACCCAGCCGACGTCAATGGATGTTGTTTTCCGAAGGTTCAAAACGGCACCTGATACTCTTCCAAATCGCAAGAACAAGGCACGCATTGCTTGAATTGGTTGCACCGATGTGGTTATTACACTGATATCATCGGCGTACGCCACTAGCAAGTCGGTGTCGCACACACGCTCGAGAGAAGCTACCAAAGGGTGTAGGTATAATACAAACAAATGCATTGAGATTGGGTCCCCCTTGGGGCAGCAGGGACAGCAGGGACAGCATGATGTCCAAGGGCTTGACGACCCCTCCCCAGCTGTCTGCGAGTCAGGGAGAACTGCCTAGGGCGTGGTGGGATTTAGCAGTGGGCTCTGCTAAAATCCCTCCCAAAAAACCACAAGTGCCCGTAAGCGGACTCTATCAAAGCGACTGTGTGCCGCTTCAAAAGCACAAGCCCAGGGAGGAGTGCCAACTGGCATGTGGAGTGTCCCTACTTCGGTAGGGTAGTGCGTGAGCTGCTTCGGCAGGAGTGAGTGATCTGTTTGTGCTGAGGCAGGAGTGTCATAGCGAGTCGCCGCCGCTATGGCAGCCTCGAAGCGCAGCAGAAGTCTGAGTATGGACTGCACATGCTAAGGTAAGAGTGTCGTAGCGTTGCTACCGCTATCGACACCTCGAGGCATGGCAGTGGAGTGTTAGAGTGAGTTGGGGAGTGTCCCTACTTCGGTAGGGTAGCGCGTGAGCTGCTTGGGCAGGGAGTGAGTGATCTGGTTGTGCTGAGGCAGGAGTGTCATAGCGCGTCACCGCTATTGTCACCTCGAAGCGCAGCAGAAGTCTGAGTATGGACTGCACATGCTGAGGTAGGAGTCGAGGGACCTATCGACACCTCGAGGCATGGCAGTGGAGTGTTAGAGTGAGCACCCGAAAAGGGTCACATGGAGCGAATGGTCTTTGGAGAAGCTGCTTCGGCGGCAGGGTAGCAGTGGGTTGTACCCACACACCTACAGTTGTGCACATGTGGAGCATGGGGAGTGTCCCTGCTTCGGCAGGGTAGCGTGTGGTCTGCTTCGGCAGTGGTGTGATTGATCTGCTCGTGCTGAGGCAGGAGTGTCGTAGCGCAATATCTGTAGGCCCAGGCAGTTACCGCTATTGACACCTCGAGGCATGGCAGCGGAGCGTCCGGGAGAGCATCCAAGTAAGACTCAAATGGAGTGAATGGTGTGCGAGCACCCAAGTCAGTCTCGCGTGGGACGAGTGCCTGTGTGAGCGATAATGAGCGAGTACGCTTAGTACTGCCGTCCCCCAGAAGTAGTACTGCGAGGTAGTTCCTGGGAAACGATGGTGGAGCCCAAGGGAGTTTAGTCGGTATTACCGGTATGGTCGAGTCCGACACTCCAGTACACACTTCCGTGTGGTAGTTTGGCAACTACAATGCACGTGTACTGGGTTAGTGTGTAAATGCATTCTCCCTTGTAAAAAAAAAAAAAAAAAAAAAAAGATTGGGTCCCCCTGTCTCACCGACCGTTGAATGGGAAACGCTGACGTTAGATGACCGTTTATCAGTAGACGTGATGAGGAGAGTGCTGAGATCCTTGACAGTAGAGTGACTAATTCGGGATTAATACCGAGCGAGCGCATATTCTCGAAGAGAAAAGAGTGCCTTACTCTGTCGAAGGCATGGTCGAGGTCGTAGCTTACGAGCTTCCCCGTCTGCTGCTGCGCACGCAGCTGAGCGATTCTATCTTTTAGGGACAGCGTTGCTTGGAAGATATTGTTACGCGCATTTGAGCATTTCTGTGCGTTGCTAAGTATGTGGTGAGCTTCCATCACACTTTCGAGACGTACCTTTAATATTCGTGAGAGAAGCTTATAGTCAAAGTTGAGTAGTGATATTGGCCGGTAGGAGCCAACAGTGTTACCAGTTCCTTTCTTCTTCACTAAGACTATGACACCGTCGACGAATTTCGATGAAAAGTTTGAAGTGAGCGCCTCGTTCAACACTAGATTTAGTTCACGGTGAATCACTTCAAAAACACGATGGTAAAATTCTTTGGGTATACCATCCGACCCTGGTGATTTTTTAGATGCACTAGATTTGATTGCAGTCCATATATCTACGGTGGTGATCGCCGCCATACACGCCTCATTTGTAGGATCATCTCTCGGGACGATCTGGTCGCACTGAAATTCTCCAGCTGGTTCGTTTTCTCTATTTGGCTCAGAATACAAGACTGAAAAATATTGCAGCAGTTCTCGTTGACTGTCCTGTGAGTCGTCAATGGATTCTCCTCGTTCATTCTCAATCCGGGTTATCGTTGTACGTTTCCTTCTTCGGTCGTCGAGTTGAAAAATGGAGAGTGGTTCTCCCGCCACCAGAGGCTCATTTGCTCGAACGAAGCCGTGTGTAAAGCTGCGTTGTAGTTTGAGTAATTCACCTTTTAGGCGATTGATGGTAGTCAGCATAATTGGATTTTGGTAGTATCCATCATATGCCCGGCGGAGCTGGCAGTAGAGATGCTGATACGCGTAGTGAAATTCCTCATAGACAATTTTGGATTTCCAACGGAAGAAACTGACGATTCTTGGTTTTGCGTGCCCCAGCCACCATTCCATCCAATTAGGGTAGTTCCGTCTCTGGCGAGTCCAGTACTGCCATCGCACTTGCAAGTCCGCTATGTTTTCTGCAGTGAGGAGATGAGGGCGAAGTGACCAAAAACCACGCCCCGGGGGTTGTCCTAGATTAGGTAGACACATTCTCAGCGTAACAGCCATATGATCACTGAATGAACAGACATGATGTTGTACTGTCCGTAATTGTCCACACAAGCCGTTGCTCACATACAGTCAATCAAGCCGAGACGACGAATTCGCTGTTATATAGGTATGTCCATCATCACGGGAACGCAGTTTTAGCCACACGTCATGAAGCTGAATCTGCTGAACGGTGGCATGCAGTGAAGGGCTCATATTATTCCCTGTTGAATCTCGTTGTCGTATCACACAATTGAAGTCTCCGGCTAGAATCACATGCTCAGTACAATGGCCCATATAGTAGGCAAGAGTGTCGTTGAAAAATCGTTCTCTGTGCTCGGTATGCACTACCGGAGGGGCGTAAATGCAACAGAGTGTAGTATCCAAAATACGCACAGCAGTAAGTCGGCCATCCAAATTTTTTTCAACGTGTGAAAACTGTATGTGCTCTTTTAGCGCGATTGCAATACCTCTTCTAGCATGGTCGACGTTTGCAATAACGTTAAAACCAGGTAGTGTGAGACGCTCATTTTCAACCTCTTGAATGAAAACAATATCCAACTCCATCGTTTGGACAAACATGCGTAGCGCGTTAATCTTGTTGTTATTCGTGATGGTGTTCACGTTTATTGTCGCAATGTTGTAGCTAGTGAAGAGGCTGGCTTATAGTTGCATGCCCGCGTCATGAGGGTCACTGAATTCGTCGCAGCGCATTTTTTTCCCAAGCGGCCGCTTTTGAGTGCCCTTACTGGAGGTCGAGGAGTCGGTCTCATTCCCGTCGTTCTTCTTCGCTGTTCTGCGCGTTACTCTGGTCCATGGCTCATTCTCATTTTCCCGAGGGACGCTCAGTGTCATGGGGTCCTCCACATCAGTGACACTCCGCACTGGAAACGCCGGAGGAGGCATTAAACCACTGGTGGATGGTGCTGTATTTGTCGTTGGGTTCGGATGAGCGGTCGAGTTGGGTAGCTTAGGGGCGATTTGGCTCGGAGTGGCTTGCTCCGGAGCGGCAATTTTTGATCGTGTGCTTCGCGTGTTTTTAGCGACATCTGCATAGGATGTGTTGCATGCCGCCAGCTTTTGCAGCAACAGTTTTTTATTCTGGACACACGAGATGCCATTATGCACGGATTCGCTACAGTGCCTGCAACTTTGCTGCTGTCCATAGTACGCCACTTGAGTGGTTTCGCAATCGATAGAGACATAGGATGGTATGTTCTTTTTAACTATCATCCGTGCCACTCGAACGCCAGTCGGGAGCCCAGCGAAATGATGCTTCTCATCCCACAGCTCTTCTCGGATTGAGAGCATCTCTCCGTACGCTATTAAGAACCTGGCAATTTTGTCGTTCGTGACGTCCTCGGAGAGGTTGAAGAGCTTTACTTCCACCGCTCCATCCTCCATCACCAAGCGTATTTTGTAGATCTTTCCGTCCACAGTGAGCTCGTGTGTTTTGTCATTTTCTTCGACAACCTTTTGTGCTATCTCTAGAGAAGCAGCCTTGACAAAAGCAACTCCAAGATTGCGGCTGTATTGAATTCGCATGAGCTCTTCTCGTTTAAGGCCCAGCGTGACACCAACGAATTGGTGAACCTCCTCTGACGCTGGCTTTTCGGCACATTCGCATAATCGATACGGAATGTGTTTTCGCGACGTTTTTTCGCGGACATCACTTCACGTTAGCAACGAAAACCCGCGGCGAAAAAATGTTTTTACGTACTATTTAAAGAAAAAAAATCAATCGGCTTCCGCGACGATATGACGCAAAAATACGTCTGATTTGCTCGGAAGTTGAGCGCTGACTGGTATAGCTACGTTTAAAAATGATCTCCCGCTTGAAGGCTCCCTCAGACCTAAGCGATTGATTCCCTCGCCACAACGGTGACAACTAGTCACCGCGATTCTATCGTTGGGTCGCTGCAGGCAACGATCCATTCACGCTTCCACACCAACGGCGACAGAATCGCTATCGCCAAGTGATAGATTCGCGTCGCGATTGCAGCATCGCGTGTTTTTGGGGGAGCCTTAAAACAACAAGGTTTTTGTTACTTTCTAGTGCATTCAAAATATGTTTCCAAAATGGGCATGGGTCAAAATGCCCGAATGGTGGTGACAAATTATTCAATTGGAAAAGAAATAAATGGTTAACGCATGGTTGTTTGTTTATCCTAGCGGCTTGAGCGGAAATCTGCGGGTGACGTCAATGAATTGTAAATCTTTGAATTTTGAAATAAGGAAATTTTTCTCAATCATGGACAAACTGGGTTGATTCCCGTTATGATATTTTTTCTGAATCGGTAAATTTTACTCATTTTAAATTTGATAAATCTAACTTGTCTACATTTTAAATGGCAACATTCGTACTCCAGCTGATCTTGCTACAAAATGCTAGAGACATAACAAACCAGCAAACTACAGTTGTGAATATCGCTTAGAAGAGGAGCCCGGGAACCTGCAGTTTGAAATCACAATTCCAATTATTTCTTAATCGCAGTATTCATGTTGACCATATTGACCAAGAACAATTACTTTCCAACATGCAATTAGGTTCAGATTTTCTTTACACAAGTTCCATACAAATGCTTGCACTATTGTTCATTTTTTATTGCATAAAACAGATGTGATGAAATTTGCATAAAAGAATTAGTCACGAGCAGTGTTGTAAAATGTCATTTGCATTCGTTTGTATAATTTTCCCAGAACTTGTTTCAGAGGGTAGCTATCAATTCATGTTGTATGACGAACTTATAGCGGTTAAATGGGTCTACAACTTTGTCTAACGAGACTTTGCTGTAAATATGTAATCTGGGGCGTGGGAGGCAAAATGTCATTCAAATGACATTATGTCAAATGACACGTGACATTTTGGAGAGTTTTCACTCTCCAGCCTTTGATGTTATACTTAGAGCAATGTACCCTTGGACAAAAATATAACCCTACTCAAGCGTTATGAGTACATTCAAAATTATGGAAGAAATTTTGCTTCTAAAGAAAGTTATGAGCAAATTAGTCAAATGACATGCAGATGACATTTTACAAGCCTGGTCACGAGATAAATCATCGCACAAATGTACCATGCGTCTCCATATGCTTTTAAGCTTGTATGCTGCCTAACATCCCATTTTTGCATTTTTGGGGCATTTTTGCCTTAAAAACACTCATGGAGACATTCTGATATCGTAATCACTTATTTATCATAATAACTTAAAGTTTTAACTTTTGTGAACATGCAATCATGCAAACATGCAAGTGACTTCAACGCCGTTAAGGCGATGAGCCCTTTCCTACTTTGTGACCAAATATCTCGGAATATCTCGACAAAGGACGGGGCCCTCCTTAGCCGTGCGGTAAGACGCGCGGCTACAAAGCAAGACCATGCTGAGGGTGGCTGGGTTCGAATCCCGGTGCCGGTCTAGGCAGTTTTCGGATTGGAAATTGTCTCGACTTCCCTGGGCATAAAAGTATCATCGTGTTAGCCTCATGATATACAAATGCAAAAATGGTAACTTGGCTTAGAAACCTCGCAGTTAATAACTGTGGAAGTGCTTAATGAACACTAAGCTGCGAGGCGGCTCTGTCCCAGTGTGGGGATGTAATGCCAATAGGAAGAAGAAGAAGAAGATCTCAACAAAGGAATTGAAACTTAGTGAGAGAATTCCATTATATACATATATTTACCAAATTATATTGAAACTATATGATTAAATACCATAAAAAATAACCATCAGGGCACCCGATTGAAGCGATTTGGATAGGAAGAGTGGAATCGCCAACTTCCTATTGTTAACATCTCGTGGATAAAGGGTGGGCTCTTCTCCCCATTTATTGGGTCAATCTGGGAAACGAGGACTAGATTATAATTTTGTGTGTACGAACTTTCTTCTGGAAGGAGATTCTCTATTCATCCCGTGGATTCGCATAAGTGTCTTTGCTTATGGAACCATCCCACCCATTTTTGGCCCTTCATACAGGAGTTTGATGAAATACATACAATAGTATAATCATGATCAAATCGTTTGTCAGATATGGCCAGTGCTATCGGCAGGTGCCTTGCTACAATAGATGGTAGTATCATCATCATCATCATCATCAAATATCTCGGAATTTTCCCAATCAATCCAGTCGATTTTAAAAATCAAGAACTACAAATGCAACACATGAGCATCTCGAATACATTTTTTTTTTCTTTAATGGTTCGTTTGAATTGAGATTATTGCTCATTTCTTGAATTTCTAGATTCCTGAGAAAATCATTTATGATACCGCATTATTCCTCAATCATATTTTCATTGATTGATATGCCAATTTGAAACAATAATACATAGATACTATATGTTTAAATTCTATGTGCCAGCATTTTCTTTGGTTGTTTGAATATTCTCCCGTAAAAATAATTTAATGTGTTTAACAAATGGTTGACAAAGGCATGGCTTGAACATTACGCTCATGGTGCACAACTACGACTGTTCACTGTGACTGATAAAAATTTCAAAATATGGATTCAATTTCACTCAAAGGCATGTAAAGTTGAAAGTTTAAATTAAGTTTTAGTCCTAGTGAACCCCATGGATAGTTGACATTTCACTGAGAAACATCCCCAACAACTGACTGACCTATAGAAGACTAGCTCCAATCGAGTAGCTACATATTAACTATATATCATACCGTCGTCAGGGGTGAAAATGAGTCAGCGCCCTCACGTACAGACTGGAGGTTGGATAACAAATGCATTAAATCTCTTCAACAAGTGTTCTTAGTAGTTGGAACAGTGACCCATTCTCATCCCCATTCTACCCATTGTCACTCCCAACGGCGGACGTCGGAAATATATGTTATTCTTATTGCACCATTTACTCAATTATCACTATTGTATTGTTAACATATTATTAAATTCTCTTAGAATATTATAATATCCTATGTAACCTGCTGACCTCGTGAGAGGGGCTAGTTTTCATTAGTTGACTGGCTCCTAGTTCTCGATACATGTCTTTGCATGAATCTTACACATCGACTGTAATAGGGTCCGAGGTAGTGTAATCTCGTATAAAATATAAAAAAACAACGATGAAACTAACATTTAGAATACTTACCTATCTAGGGTAGGTGCACCGGTCGCGGCTACTGCACCAGTTATGGCCATAGTAATAACAATAATCAATCAATCTTTTTTCCACCTCTCTTACTTGGGATTTTCTTGTGCATTATTGACAAATCTATATGCTCTCGATGTTACAGAGAAAATCATTCCTAAATTGGTTCAATATTTCTAAAATTGTTAATAGGTTCATTTACATATTTAGGCAAGTTATTTTATCAAACTTAAACAATTTGGTGGATATCTTCCACCATTAAATAGTGTGGTAAGTGTTTATAATGCTGATTCATATTGCAAATATAAAATACTAGCGTTGCTCGGGACAGGCACTTTTGCTTTTCAAATTTCAAATATTGTAGCACCGCACTCTAGATCGATTTAGGGGAACTGTTCCATCTCACTGAACATGCAAAACAATACAATACCAATCTCGTCGCTTCTTTTTGCTAACATGCGTTCTCACTTCTTCTTATTGGCATTACATCCCCTACTGGGACAGAGCCGCCTCGCAGCTTAGTGTTCATTAAGCACTTCCACAGTTATTAACTGCGAGGTTTCTAAGCCAAGTTACCATTTTTGCATTCGTATATCATGAGGCTAACACGATGATACTTTTATGCCCAGGGAAGTCGAGACAATTTCCAATCCGTAAATTGTCTAGACCGGCAACGGGAATCGAACCCAGCCACCCTCAGCATGGTCTTGCTTTGTAGCCGCGCGTCTTACCGCACGGCTAAGGAGGGCGTTCTCACTGCTGAAAAAAATTACAATAATAAGAAACAAAGCAAATTTGTTTTCATTGCTTCATTGTTGATGGGGTGGACAAGGGAGCTATGTGATGAAGTGGCGATCCCTACCCCTATGTTAACGAATCAAAATCATCATGGTCAGTGAATGTAGTACAACAAAAAGTACATAATGGAACAGACGGATTGACAAAAATTGATTATCTTTACCTGATATTGCCATAGAGAAGGGGATCTAAATGTATCATTAGGTTCTAAATACATCATTACTGACGTGATCGATATGTGCTCAATTCCTTTCTTTCTTTATATTTAAGAAATGTGCAATGTACTTTGGCAAATTCTACGCCTCAACTTAGCATGAACCATAAACATGAATGTTAATGCCAAACTGTTCATTGGAATCAAAAGTAATAAATTAATAAACATCTTAGTGATTATTTTCCCATCTTTCGAAGATATTTTAATGGTTTTTGTGTTTTATTCAAGACTTAATGGTTAAATTTATAACTAGTTCACATTTAGGGCCAACTGAGGAACACTATGGCCATAACAAGTACATATTCACCTAGTTTTAAATGTTTTAAATCTTTTGTATGCAGTTCACCTATAAACTAAGAAGTTTTTCTGTTTCTAGAATCCTTAAACTATTATCTAAGACATTATTCGTTCATTGAGAGAATATCGTGGAAATTTACTTTATTGTGATATGATTTTTTAATATAACAAGAATTTCAATTCAAGATGACGCTGGAGTCTTTAGTGCTCAATGCTCAGTCTTTAGTGCTATACAATGCTTACTTTACTTTCTGTTAAAAGTTGCAGATTACAACAGAGTTGCAAATATTAGTTATGCGTGACAAATTATTTTGCTCAACACGATTTCCTTCATCGGCCATTATATACACACTGAACTCATTACACAGAATTCGGTGAATTTCACCGAAATGGTTTCCATTAGTTCTTAGTTTCCTTTAAAAGCCCCACCCTCAGATTGAGTTATATTTTCCATTAATAATAGAATCAGTATTTCAATTTGTGTGAAACCCGCGGGCACTCAACGAAAAGCTGTCTGAAACTTAATTCATAAATCTATTATTGGCAATCGGGTCCCAGAAGTTTTTGATTTATCACCATCAAATGATGAAGCCGCTGGGTAGAAATCTGTTTAGCTCCGAAACAATCCTCTGAAGTACATGCCTTTAAGCAGCAGACACCCACAGACCTGTTCGCCGAAAAGTGAACAAACAGCATCCCACGCATCAAGATATTACAGTCTCGATGGAGCTAGTGACAACAAATTTATGTTCCCTGTTCAGGATGAAACAACAAGTGTGAGAAGTAGCTATTTCGGTATCTAACTGTGGAAGCAGTACTGCTGTTGCTGCATTTGGCAGATATCCAAAATAGTTATCACCTGTTGAACATTTCGGCCACCACTGCTTCACAATCAACAGGTTGGGTATGAACATCCGGCCTTGGATACGAACATTACCATAGATTACCATGCGACGCTATGGTTTTCGCAATTAAAACGGGTCGCTCATGTACCTACCGTATGATGTTGAAGTTACATACAAAGTGAACCATATTGGCTGCCAGCTATTTCGGCACTTCAGTGAATTTATTTTATTTTTTCGTAGAACTAGCTAAGCTTCAATAAACAAGGGGGTGTTGGGATGGATTCGGGCAGAGCCGTCGCTATCGACAATCATGATTCATTCGGCTAGACGATACCAGAAAAACAAGCTCCGGCTTGGCGACGACATCGTCATTTGACATCATTGTCGATCTGGATGCAATGTGATGGGGAGGAGATTTCATACCGGCATCGTTGCTACTGTGGCCTACGTCGGTATGCTCATTCGCTTGACATGAAAACTGTGAATAACATGCCAGACCAGGGATAGCCAATCGAGAGAGAAATAAAATAGAACCCGACGAGAAGTCTGCTATGTATGAGAATTGCTGAAATCGTGGGTTTTCCGCTTGTGTAAATGTATAAACTGCTTCTGGGAATTATGAAAATCTAACTGTACAAAGTGGCCGTTATGCGTGTAAAGGTCAAATATTTGGATTTCGAGTATCCGTTGAAAAAAAAAACTTCGTAGACATTTATTTCCGTAATCTCAAATGGTTTTAGTACGTACTACTCTTTATTTATTGCTTTTGCTCTAAATTTGCAACTCCTTTATATAAATTATAATATTGGCATAAAACGTTTTAAAAAAAACATCCACATTTTCAGCAGTTTGTCTTTTATCACGAATCTTCTTGAAATGTCATAACATAATTTTCTACTTGAATAAATAATAATAATTTAGTTGATCAACTAGTACTTCACTAATTTTTCATTTTATCATGTTATGATGGGAGCAAACCTCTGAGGCCCTTACCTACGCCTTTGTTTTCTTGCCAAAGTCATCTGAAATGGATGAGAATTCTAGGTGACATCCATAAATAACCTTGTTTATTAAATTACGCTTACGAGGGAAGTGGTTTCTAAAACTAATGCAACAGCAAAACCGAATGCGGAATCAAGGTTATGTATGTTATATTTTTGGGACGTACTTCATGGATCATCTCTTATCAATGATGCGAGATTCAGCAGATTTGTGATTCTACGAATCGTTCTGCCATTCATTCTGTGCGAAACACCCAAGAGTATTTGTTTCACTGTTGTTCGAGCTTTTCACCGAACCAATTAGGAAAAAAGCTATGCCTGAAGCTCAACTTAAGGAGAAAGGCGAGATATGCCTATTTGCAATATATTTTCAAGCCACCACATTCTCAACCGAAGGATGTTGTTTTTAGAACCTGTGCAGAAAACTGCCATGACGGTAAATGGTGAGGAGGACTGTTTTCGTAACTACCAATCATTAACATTATTTATTTAGGGAGATAAATTCATTACCGATGAAACACGTGGGGCAAATAAAACAAAGAGATCATGATTTGGAATCGCAATTGCTTGTATATTGGACGAATACTGATACCCCAAGGCTGCTGATTTGAGTCATGATTCAGACTGTATTGAGAAACAGTAATGTGCTTTGTGCCCCACGACGCCTCGTTTCTACACCATGCGTGGCAATTACCTAGTCTTGATGTTTTCCTAGAAGCTATTCCACGTGGAGAAAATTATTTTCCGAAACGAATGGGGAATACTTTTAGAAGAATGCCAACAATGTTATCAAATAAGTGACTTCAGACCAAAAAACACGCATGATCAATCTAACGCCTTTTCCACCATATCATTCAATTTATCTTCCATTTGGTTCAAATCGAAATGAAATAATGACATTTTTACATTCGTGGTACCCATTGTCGTTCCCCGACAATTTATGGAACGGTAATAGCCAATAGTTAATGACACAGAGAAAGTGTCTGAATAGGATGGAACGATAACAACAGCATCAACAGTAACAATGGCGGCGAATGACAAAATTGGACGACAGACCAACTTCCTCTTATTGGTGACAATAAAAAGCGAACTACTTTCGTTCGCCCAACGGCAGTTGGAGTGGAAGTTTACCATTTTTTTTTTCTGGAAAATCTAGTTCCGGCGGTAGACAAGGGAAAGATGGCACGGATAACGCTCGTGGCGTGGCTTCGTTTTATTTCCCTACTTTTGTTCAGCGGAACTTAGGAGACGAAACTGCTCGAGTCTTCCAATAAGTTAATTTATTTCATTTATATAGAGGAGTTTTTTCTTGATTCTTTGTTATTGTGAGGTGACAATGAGAACAATTCAAAATATCATTTACAAATCAAGTAAAAACGTTCTGAAATGATTCTGTCTTTCAATGTTCAGACCATCCGTATATATGCGATGATGATTTCACCCGAACGATAAAATATTTTGAGATGTTGCTGTTGTTAAATTTAAGATGTACTGTGTAAAGCACGGTAGAAACTTGGTTCCAAGCAATCAATTCATTTCATCTTTTTAGTTTTCATCCATGTGGAAAACATTGAATCAGACATTTAACGCCACAATACACTGTTTACGGTCACATCCTTCTATCCTCGGCGGCATCCCACATTTGGAAAACGTTTTGCACCTTTCCGAGAACGTTGAACTCGTTCATGATTTTCCATAAGTCTAGGTGGTCTACAACTTCGTATACCGATGCCGCCTTGGAATCGATAAGCAGATGGTACATACGTTGAGATCTAATATCGAAAGTGTTTTTGACGAGGCTGGCTTGATAAATTACAAAGAAATCATTCGTTATGAGAAGCAGACGACTGAAGAGGATCCGAGATACGACTTTGTTACTTACACTCTGACTTGTCGCCTGTCTTTTAGCTGGGACACACGACCCCTTTTTTAGTCCTCCGGGAGTTGTTCTGCTTCCCACATTCAGTATATCCAATGGGCCTATCTTGGAAAGTTCAGCGCCTATACTATTGTCACCACTTTATAGATCTGTTGAATAACAACTTTAACTTCGCTCATTATGAGGGCTAATTGGTTTCAATTGTCCGCGACTCTGTCATTTCTTTCGCTGACCCTTACTGCCTGTGCTCTCTGCGCCATTTAGATATTACTCGGAGTGCTGCGTCCACCTTTAACCACAAGATGCCATATCCCTGCACATCTCGGCACTCAGCGAGCCGGAATCCTTTTCCAGGTTCTCTGCTAAACATGACTTTTTCTGGACTCTCTTCTTTACGTCGTGGTTTAGGCATAGAATACGTCCTTATCACCTTCAGTGCTTCCAAACTTGATCATCACCCAGTAAATTTTCTCACTGATCGACCACCACTCAATCACGTTACTCTGCCTATCGCCCATCAGTATGAAAGCTATTCTCTGCTCGGGCGTGTTTCCGAGGCTCTGGTAGATGATATGATTAGGAAACTGCCGATTGGTCGAAACTCATTCAACCGAAAATTATTTGGCCGAATATGTCATTTAACAGAGTAAACCAGTGGGCCAGTATCTTGTCGAAAAAGCCATACAATAGACATAATTGCGGCCAAGATTGTCGTTCAGTTGAACTAGTTAGCGGGAGATGAGAAGAGAGAATGAAAAGCAAGAAGTGGTTAGTGAGAAGTCACGGTTCACTTCTCATTTCTCATTTCTCACTTCGTACTTCTCAATGTAAGAAGTGAAAAGTGATACGTCTAACTTCTCACTCCTTATTTCTCATTTCTCACTTCTAAATTTCAATTTTCACTTCTAATTCTAATTTCCCACTTTTAAAAGTGTGAAGTAAATAATCAGAACTGAAAAGTGGACGTCTCACTTATCACTTCTTATTGCTCACTTCGCTCTTCTCTTTCTTACTTTCCATTGTGATAAGTAAGAAGCGAGAAATGTTAAGTGAGAAGTGAAAAGAGCGACGTCTCATTTCTCACTTCTCATGGAAAATTAGACTTTTCATTTCTCATTTTTTTTCTTTTCACTGTGTGAAATAAGAAGTGAGAAATGAAAAAAATGATAAAAATGAGAAACAGGGAGTGGAAAGTCATGCTTCTAATTTCTTACTCGTAGCTTTCCACTTTTCACTTGATGTTCACACTTTTAACTGAGAAGTGCGAAATAAAACTTGTGGCATTAGAAGTGATTAAGGGCAGTCACGCTAAAATTTTATGACTTTAAAGTCCGTTTATAATTTTTGTATGGATAGTCACGCTGCACAGTGTTTTCTAACCCAGGAATTCGTGATCGAAAATGTTTTGGCCTTGAAAAGTTGATTTTAGAGGCTCAGTGACTTCGGAGAAAAGTTTCAGTATGTTAAACTCCATATTTCCGTTTTTTTTTCTTAATCCCCCTGAAAGTGAGATGGAAATTCTTTTTCCTCCAATTATAAAGATACATCATTTGTGTATTCAAAAAAGTTGCAGAAAAAGTTTCTACGAAATATTTTGCTATATAAACTTTATTTCTATCTGCTTTAGAAGTCGAGATATGGGTCGTTATTTATAAACGACGATGCTGGGTCATTAGGCCGAAGGCCATTAGGCCGAATGGTCATTAGGTCGAATGGCCGTTAGGCCGAATGGTCATTAGGCCGAATGGCCGTTAGGCCGAATGAGGACTGGGAGTGAGAAGTGAGTAGTGCGCAATGAAAAATAAGTAGAAAGGAAGAAGGAAAAAGGAGGATGAAGTAAGAAGGGAGAAAGAAGAAGGAAGAAGCAAGAAAGAAGAAGGAAGAAGCAAGGAGAATTAGGCCGAATGGCCGTTAGGCCGAATGAGAACTGGGAGTGAGAAGTGAGTAGTGCGCAATGACGAAGAAGTAGAAAGGAAGAAGGAAAAAGGAGGAAGAAGTAAAAAGGGAGAAGGAAGAAGGAAGAAGCAAGAAAGAAGAAGGAAGAAGAAAGAAGCAAGAAGAAAGAAGGAATAAGGAAGAAGGAAGAAGTAAGAAGGAAGAAGGAAGAAGGAAGAAGGAAGAAGGAAGAAGGAAGAAGGAAGAAGGAAGAAGGAAGAAGGAAGAAGGAAGAAGGAAGAAAGAAGAAGGAAGAAGGAAGAAGGAAGAAGGAAGAAGGAAGAAGGAAGAGGGAAGAAGGAAGAAGGAAGGAAGAAGAAAACGGTAGAAAGAAGAAAGAATAAAAAAGGAGGAAGAAAGAAAGTAGAAAGGGAAAAGGGAAGAAGAAAGAAGGAAGAAGGAAAAAAGAAGAAGGAAGAAGGAAGGAGAAATAAAGAAGAAGGAATAAGTAAGAAAGAGGTAAGAAGAAGGAAGAAAGAAGAAGGGAGAAGGAAGAGGGAAGAAGGAAGAAAGAAGAAAAAAGAAGGAAGAAGGAAATGAGAAGAAAGAAGAAGGAATGAGGGAAAGAGGAAGAAGGAAGACAGAAGAAGACAGAAAAAAGAAGAAAGAATGAAGAAGGAAGAAGGAAGAAAACGGAAGAAAGATTAAAGAATAAAAAGAAGGTAGAAAGGGAAAAGGGAAGAAGAAAGAAGGAAGAAAAAAAGAAGGAAGAAGAAATAAGGAAGAAGGAATAAGGAAGAAAAAATAAGGAAGAAGGAGGAAAGAAGAAGAAAGAAGAAGGGAGAAGGAAGATGCAAGAAGGGAGAAGTAAGAAGGGGTAAGGTGAAGAGAGAACTTCTCGGCCTAACGTCCATTCGGCCTAAAGACCGTTCGGCCTAATGTCCATTCGGCCTAATGGCATTCGGCCAAATGGCTTTAGGCCTACCGGCCTTCGGGCTTATGGCCTGACACCATAAACGACCACCAAAAATCAGGTTTTTCACGATACTTTCGTCAATACATTTTTTAGATTTTTCAAATGTTCTACAAAAATCTCCGTCGCGATAAAAACATGAACCTTTCGAAGACAGTTTCTTTTTACTTTTAATTTTGACGCATTTTGACATTAACTGCAAAATGCTGCTGAATTTTATTTAGGTAATGGAAAGCATAACTCATGCACTATAATGGTTGCATTGCAACATATTTGTGACATAGCTTGACGTAAGTGCCGTATGAACATCATTTTTTGTTGTTGTTATATATATAGATGAATTGGTCGGTATTGTGCATAACTAAGAAACGGCTGAATAGATTTTCTTGTCCGACGGATTTACAGAATATTTTCTCATGTAAAAATCTCGACTAAAATTGGGAAAAAATATGAAAAATAGAAATTAGAATTTTTATGGGAATTTTAAAATGGCAGATCACAACACGCATTGTCGCCTACTGTGCAGGTCAACGTTTGCAGCGTCATCTTTACACTTACGCCGACCTATGATTTAGCCAAGTACAAAATTATCTAAATGATAATCGATGGATGTTTTACAGTTTTTGACCTGCGTATAAAGCGACTTTAATATATTTGGGACAATTGTATTATTTTAGAAATCATCATACGGCCAGAAATATTAATGAAAGGAACTGCAGTATCGTGTAAATCAGTATTTTTATTGCATGGAAACTATGGTTATTGACGCCTCAAACATCATGAGTTTAAAAACAAGTGTAAGGTGCGTTTTGGAACAAATCCAGCTTCCTGTTTTCCAGCTTGGTGTTTTGCGCCCGACTAACTACCGAGAATGAAGCTCAGGGCAGGTTCTGTGGATCACTGGAATGTCCGATCGAATACTCTCAACACTACCTCAATTTCTCTCTCTAACGCCAACGAATCAAACCCGATCAAGTTGAACACGAGTACGTATCGGTATGCTGTATATGAAATTTAATCACTTCGAATCTAAATCAACACGAGTCCCCCAATAACCCTACTCTTTCGAGACAGTAATTGTAGCAGTAATACAAACATTAGGTTTTCAAGTTGACAATGTATTGTAGATTCTTTATCTGGCTTAATGCTACGGGGTCTACGGATGAGCCCTCAACCTAACCTGCTTGGGTGTGTGTGTGTGGCTTAACCAATAGGTACCTTTGCTGGGGTTTTCGTTGCGGCCGTTTCTCCTCCTTGCTGATACTGGGTTCTTGGTGCGGATGAATCGCTGTCGGCAATCGAAGTGAACGGGCGTGCCAACTGGGGGGGACGAGATGGTGTACACGTGCGAAATCGGGTCGCTGTCAAAGCGCGACCACGCGGTGGCTGGGGGTTGGTCAATCCTAGCACGGATAGTGGGAACGAAAGGTACGGCTACCAAATCAGGGATCAACCGTACGTTCACCACTGCGGATTATTCTAGCATTCGGGCCGATCACCGTACGTTTGGTTTCACTTCAAAGACCGGTTCTCAATGTCGAGTACCACGTGGATTAGGGTGGCCTGTGTGTCGAGATTTCCGACTTCTTCTCACTCGCGTTGTTGCTTGGAGATTTCCCACCGCTTTCCTGGGAACAAAACTAATCCGAACGGAAAAGCCACAATTTCGTGGCTAATAGAAGCCACAGTTAAAACACACGCAACTTTTATCATCAGATAACTTTTCCGACCTCTTTCAGTATTTCAACCGTATCCCAAACTTTTATAATTTCAGGATTGAGATGCTATCAAGATTTTTTTCAAAAGACCTAGTTTAGGAATTTGGACAATTAAATATATAATTTGTGTTACCATGTTTAAACTATAGTTTACACTACCTTTCTAGTCACTACCGAAACGTAAAAGTAACTTTTAGGGCGCAGGTTTTTGATAACTACCGATCACGATCGAGCCAAACTATCAAATGATCGCGTGATCTAACTTCGAAGTGGTCAAAGGTTTATTTCTTGACCTAACTTACGAACTTGACCTAACGCGAAATTTCTGGCGGAAGTTAGTCAATTTTAGCAAATGTCTAAAGCGTTGTCCCTTTCACCATTATGTCCAACTTTCACGACCTATCATTCTATCTCATTCTGTATATTTTTTTTTTTTCAATAAAATTTCATTCGCGATTTATCCATTCGGACTCCCAGATTTTGGCTCTGACCGTAGTTGTAAAACTTTTTGCAAACTCTCACGTCCACTGGTATGAATATTCATTCCACCTTTTCATCGTGCAGTGTTCACTGTTCAAGTGACATACTGGTTTTCTAGGTGAATTCGATTTAGTAAACTGGTATACTAATCTCTTGTCTCTCAATTAGAAAAGTTCTCGTTATCAAAAAAATAATACAGTAGGTACGCAATATTTGAACTGTTACACAAGTTTATGTAAACAATACGAGGGTATTTTTTTTACTTATTTACATTTCGGAATATCCCAGAATAATGAAAAGCCGGTTTGCTACGTCTAAAACAAACGATATTGCAAAACAAGTTTCCAGAAAAGTTTTCCAAAAATTTTAGTTTATTTCTTTTCATTTAGAATTCTCTACAAATACCGATATCCCGATATCTTGGTATTTCTCTGTAAAATATCCGTCGATTCGATAATCATTTTCAAAATTTGGTTTTAAGACAAGACCAGGCAATGCAATATCATCTTTGCTTGTGCAAAAATTTTATTACTAATCAAAGAGCACTCTGGAAAGATACTATCATTTGAGCATTTGATGATGATCCTGATAGCCAGCGCTGATCGGGGTTTGGTCACGTTGCGAGGGCGTTGCTACAACAAAAGTAGTGAAAAAACTTTTCTCCATGGCGAACATAGCACTTTGTTTACTGAGCAGATAGATAACTAAGATCGATATCCCAGCATGTCATCAGTATCTTTGCTCAGATGATCGAATGATGGGATAAATTGCAATGCATGGACAAGACATAAGTCTGGCGTAAGTATTATTATCATGTACTAGGTGACCCGGCAGACGTCGTCTTGCATAGTAGGCGAGAATGCGTGTTGTAATCTGCCCTCGGATCTGCCTATACAAAATTCATATTTTTTCAGTTTTAGTTGTGACTTTATATAAGAAAATATTCTGTAAACCCATCAGAAATTGTGATGAACAAATTTGAACCCAGCCGTTTCTTAGTTATGAGGAATACAGAGCAATTCATGTTTATATATAACAAGAAGAAGAAAAAACTATCCATACGGCACTTACGGCAAGCTAAGTCACATATATTGCAATGCAACCATTAGTGCATGAGCTATACTTTTAATCTCCTTATTAAAATTCTGCCCCATTTTGCCCCTAAATAGCAAAATACTCATTTTTGAACGAAAAATCGTCAATAACTTTGTCAATATTGAAAATAAAAAGAAACTGTCTTCAAAAGCTTCATGTTTTTTATCGCGACGGAGATCTTTGCAGAACTTTTAAAAAATCTAAAAAATATATAGACGAAAGTATCGTGAAAAACCTGATTTTTGGTGGTCGTTCATAAAAAACGACCCATATCTCGACTTCTATAGCAGATAGAAATAAAGTTTATATATCAAAATTTTTCTACAACTTTCTCGGAGACACCAATAATGTATTTTCATAATTGGAGGAAAGAGAATTTTCATCCCACTTTTAGGGGGATCAATCAAAAAAAAAATTTTCAAAATATGGAGTTTAACATACTGAAACTTTTCTCCGAAGTCACTGAGCCTCAAACATCAACTTTTCGAAGCCAAAACATTTTCGATCACGAATTCCTGGGTTAGAAAACACTGTGCGCTGCTCAGAATCCCACCTCCCCCTAGAGATGTGACGTACTTTGTAGATGGCTCCAGGGGCTGTACTTTGAAATTGTAAAGGGAAGCTTTTTAGAATTTCCAAGGAACAATCTTAGGAATTTCCAAAAGCATTTCTTTGTTATCTCCACGAGAAATTCCTCAGAAATTGCGAAAACAGTTCGTCGAAATTTCCATTTGAAATTTCCCGGAAAGTTCGTGGGAATGAAATTTCCACCATAAATTCTTCCAGTTTCTAAGAAGTTCTTATGAAAAATAGTCAAAATCAAAATAAAATAAACAAAATTTTCACGAAGTATTACCCGAAATTTCCAATAAATTTCGCTGAAAAGGGTCGTTCAAAAATTTAGTACACGGTTAAGGAGGGAGGGCTTAAGATTTTGTGACAGTACATATACTAGGAATTGAAAAAAGCGTGACAGATATGGAGAGGGGGGAGGGAGTGTTTGTGATTGTTCGAAAAATCCCAAAAAGTAGTGAACACCATATTTGAATCGCCAATCAATAGACAACTTATGGGATGAGAAATGATAGAAAGAAAAAATGCTCTTTTGCCAAACGACATTTGTGACCATATGACCCGTTCTGACAAATGACATTTTCGGCCTAATGGTTCGTCGCGCTGAGCGCATTTTCGGATAAATGAACTGTTCAGCCTTAGATATTTTCAGGCAAATGACAGGTTTGGCCGGACGACTTTTTCGACCATATGTTTCTAATCGATCAACTAGTTTTGGACCTAGTAAACGTTTTGGCCCCTCTTGCGTGCTGCTAGAGTACAGCTACAGTCATTAAGGACGCAGCGGAGATCAACGCCGGGTATGTGAGATGAATTCGACAGAACAATTGGCTCGATAAAGGGCACGGACATGTTTTGGATGACGAGGGCGTAGCGCGAATTGTTACTCTACGCGGAACGCGTGGAACGCTGTACGCCGCTTCTTATGGGAGAAAATGATGGATGAAGCGAAGTGCGAAGCGATGGAATAACTTTGCCATTTTCAAAAAACAAGAACGTTCACCCAAAAAACAAATCTGACAATTATTGTATAAAATCTGGGCATATACAATTCTGTAAGCTTTTTATACAAATATTGTATTAAAATAATACAAATCTGTATTATTTCAATACAATAATTGTATTGAAATAATACAGATTTTGTATATGCCCAATTATTATACAGTTTCTGCAAGGTTCTTATGCAGAACTGTATTAAAATCTGCCATCCGCTGGTTGGGTGTTCTAACGCTTTACATCCAGCATTGGCAAGCCGAGATGTACTGGGATAGGAATGGATTTTAGAGCAATTCTCAGTGAAATCGAAAATCGATTTATTTTTGTATTTTTTTATTTATCTAAAATTTATATTCACATGCTTTTTGATCAAAACACATAATTTGCATCATTGGTTTGCCATTTTGACTCTAGCTCAACAAAAGCAGCGAAAGTCACACAGGCCGTTTTCGTTGGTAGTCGAATAAATGCATTGCTTATCTATGATAGAATAAAAATTAATTTCAAAAGACTATCTTCACGTGGTGTTTTGAAATTTCCACGTGCCTTTTGTAAAGAACGACTAAATGGAAAACCAAAATAGCATCAGTTCGAATCAGTGGCGTAGCCAGAAAATTGGTCTGGGGGGGGGTTCTCCGAACATTTTTTTTTTCGAAAAAAAAAATTTCTTCCACAAAAATTTGTCTCTGGGGGGGGTTTTGTACCCAAAACCACCCCCGTGGCTACGCCACTGGTTCGAATCATAATTATTATCACTGACACCCATCAGCTTCTAATCTTTTCAATTCTAATTCTTTGACAATAGTTTAAGGTGCATCTGTTTACAGAATTCTGCATTGGGAACTATTTATACCTTATCGACTTTTGTTGTCATACATTCAAAAATCAATTATGTATTAAAAGCATCATCACCGCTGGGAGATAAATTTGAGTTTTTATTTATCACGAACCTCCGATCAGAGGAATTCTAGAGAAGCATCTAGAAATACCACAAATGTTGACTTTAAATCTTCGATGAAAATGCACTTCCTGTTTGTTGGTGAGCTTGCTGAATAACCTCCCCTGTTGGAGAATTTTTTCATTTTCCTGGAATCCACACTGAACAGTGAACATACCGCTCGACCAGCACCAAACCGCTTCTGCAAGCATGCATATTGCATATGTTGTACTGATATTAACCAGTTGAAATTTGATGGTGGCCATAGGCTAGTAGCTTGGTGCAGGTGGGATTCCACTTTCATGCTGCTACATCGCCTGTTGCATGACGCTCCAGCGATAACGTCGCCGCCCCCTCTGTTACACAGGTATGCCTTACATGTACGTGGCTTTTTCATCAGTTGAGCAACAGTTTGTTTGCGCTGATTGCTTTAAATGGCCCTTCGAGACTGTTGTTCAAGTGGGGCTGGCTTGCCGTGTTATACCCGTGTCCACGTGAGCTTTATCTATGCGATGTTGCCGGATCAAAACCGAGTCACGAAGGGCTTCAGCTGATTCCAACCGTAAGCCAAAAGCACACCATGTTCGGGTAAATTATGAAAAGAACCGTCGGGCGAAATATGACTATGCAATTGAATGTGCAGTTTGCCATATGTGGGTTCTGTTCTGAGTACTGTGCTTGCTGCGGATGCTGGTGCACTGCATTATTACTCTTTGATGGCAGGAAGTGCTCCGTGAATATAAAAAAAAGTATGATGAAGCACCATCATCTAAAGCGGATATGTGAGAGTCAAGTGTCGATAGTTCGCGTGTTGATGTGTTGTTAGTTGTGCCAGTTAGTAAAGCAGATATGACATGCACACATAACACTAGGAAGAAACTTTTAATCCGGAAGGTAATACTTTTAAACTGATGTAACCATAATCGTACAACAAACTGTTTATTACTATATTGCGAAATTTATTTTAAGCTTTTAGTGGAATGTATTTACTTGTCATAAGACGAGTTTGTACAATTCCATTTAATTCCACTACTTTATTGTACCTTTGACAGATACGTATTTCGAATTCGTATTTCGTGTTTATTATTATTTACCTATTTGTGTGAGTTTGGTTACTTTCCGAGCTCTCGTGGACAAAACGCATTTTCGGCATTCCCACATATTTATTATAACAACGCAGATTAAATGGAAACAGGTGACCTTTATGAAGTAAAATTTTCCCCATATGGACTATTAAAGGTTTAAGGTTAGGTTAAAGTTTAAGGAGAACTGCAAATGTTGTGACGTTAGCTAACAATGCACCATGTGCCCCCGTGCTTTATTCAAATATGGTCGGCCTGGGGTTCTGCAAAACTGAATTATGGTCATTATTTTAAGAGCTGACAAATTTTACGATTTCATGATTTCTTATCTTCATGATGATATGGTATGGATATGTTTCTGAGTGTCATTAAACAAAATTACATTATAACATTTGCACAGTTGGAACTTTCTCTACCGCAAACAAATTCACTACGAACTACACTATCGTGAGCCATGCAAGAATATCGATTCTAAAACAGAGTTTTTAAAATATGCACGTAAAAAGGAATCGTGCATCTATCCACTATAAGCCAAGTATAATACAAAAAGTCAAAACTGATGAAAATAAAATTGAATGACTAAAATTTTATCAAAATTTACAGTAATCTTGAACTAGACCCAATAGAACACGAAGAAGAATATAGATGCGTTACATCGAAGAGCACTATATCTATATTTATTGTCAAAATGGAATTTTCATTGAATTCAATTTTTAAAAATGTTTGAAAACGTATTTCTGTCCATTTCTATAAACTTAAAGAACTAACGAAGCAATTTTCTTTCTCTCTCTTCTCACTTTCTCCATACCATAAACTACCATCTACAACGATCATTCTGAACTCTACCACACAAAACATTATTGTGCCATTCTTAACACCCGCAATGATCATACCAAGCCGTCGCCACCGGCTGTCACCCGCGCCACTCATCGAGGTACAGGGGGAAATCGCCGAGGAGAATGATGGGGGCTTTAAAGAGATTGTCTATCGGTTTGACAAAATGAATCCGCCCTATAACAGTGTCGTTAGTGCCAATAACAATAGGTATGGCTCGCTAAACTTTCAATCAATATCGTCGTTTTGAAGTCGATCGGTGGATGTTCTTCTACTAATATGTACTATCACTACTGTCATTCTTCAAATTCTCTTGGTCTATCTTCTAATTTTCCGACTATTCGTATTTCACTTTATAACTTACTCACTTTCGTAATGTCACTTTCTGTCACTACTTGAAAAATCTTCAATCAACTTAAAATGGTGTTGAAGCACATGACTTCTTTCTCCTATACCCCACTATTTCCAGAAAGCTATCGTTTGGATGTGGTTCGTGCAAAGGACCAATTCCAAAAGCACAGAGTGAAACACCTTTCATAATCCCGTTGATGGTATAGTCATTGGCACAGTCTTTGCGGTCGGAAGCTAACCGCTCAAAATTTTGTTGTTTTATGTTGGTTGGTCGTTGAATTTGGTGCACCTTTGATGTCCTGAGCTCCCATACTTTGTCCTCCCCCAAGTAATGAGCAATTGTGTGTTTACACTCAGTTTGTGATGTTTCTCAATAAATGTAACGGAAATAAGATAGAGTAAATAACATTCGTTTTGTGTATTTTTTTTTTGTGTGGAAGTGTTAACTAGTTATTTATATTTATATTATTTTATAAAATCAAATATCACAAAATATCCATAATTAAAAAAGTGGTTGAATCTGGGAGAATGATTGCTTCAAGCCAACACTGAAAACATACTCAGTTTTTTTTTCATGGCCACAGAAAGCACTAAAAATGGGCATAAAACCTGAAGTGACATCGGCGTTTGTGTAACCAAGGTGCCATCGTAGACCCCAACAGAGCCATGTGCAAATCTACTAATAAATGATTGTTACAAATATTCAATCATGGGTGGTATACGTTTTAGCATTTCTATCCTCCTTCATCTACAATAGCTGACAATGCAGCTGCAAATACACGATGGTAAAGACAATGGATATTATTTTCATGGAAAATCCATCTAGATTTTGTGCAAGGACTAATTTTACTCCCAGTCAAAATAAGTTTCTTTATGATGTCACATGATATGCCAAAGTGTCGATGATATAAGTTCTTGCCCATAAAACTTGCACCTATATCGCCTCCACTTTAGCATCTTATGTTGCGCTATTTACGAATATTTGCCACTCATCAGTTTGTGTTTTGGTTTAATCTCATGCTAATTACAAACAGCAAGATTTGCAAAATACTGTCTAGTCATTTAGCATAATAATCAATGTGTGCTAGACACTCACAGTAGCAAAGCTTTGCGTTTTGTTTTTTTTATTAATCATTCCAAGAGTGTCTTTTATCACAGGATAATCCGTCTTATCTAGTACTCAACCACATCCACTTCCTCAGCATTAAATCAAATTCTCCCAAAAAGCTAAACAGAATATAATTGCTTCCTAACGACCGTGCTTGCTCTCCATAATACATCGGTGTTTAAGTCGACGTCGTTTTTCTCAACCGCAGAACGGTAGAGCTGCTGACGCTGGTCGATGTCAATTTAATTTCTCTTTTCAACTCGCACTCAGCATCAAACACCTGTCCGATTCTTGGAACCGACGAAGCCAGTCAAGTCAGCTCAACAATGAATCGCAGTTGGTCACATTTTATTTCCAGCTCAGTTGCTAACTCAGACTGCATCGTCCCCAGTCGACGCTTTGGTGGTTCGCTTTATCGTTACGTGGAGTGTTATTTTTTTACTTATGTCAAACATTTTCGCGCCATTTTGTGGATCCAGCACCTGGACGACCACTGCCGCAGGAAAGTCATAAAACGAAATCCTGCAAGCATCCATCAGCATTTGTTTGGTGTCACACCGCACAACTGTTCTTTTGTTTGTTCTTTTTCAATTCTCAGATGCCATAACTTTGGCGAGAAATAACCTGGGACACATTTTGGGGTAAATTGAAAATTCAGATGGTTTCACGATAACTCTGGGTATGGTGGTATTAACCATGGTTTACAAGGTGGCAACAATAAGATGATATACTAGAAATAATTAATAATATCTGAACTAATGCACTTTCCTCCTAAATTTTATATGTAACAACACGAAATTAATTTTGAATGTGGTCCACACTTGAAAATCGGAACATCAGAAAAAATAAAAAACACGAACATATTTTATTCAAAATCAAAATCAGTTGGGTTCCAACAATTTTTAAAAAGGGATGGGCTATGTCTCATGAACCAACTGTCAACATTATTTATTCAGACTAAGGCCGAAGTGGCCTGTGCGGTATATAAGCGTCTTCTCAAAAGATATTTTAGTTACCAGATAGAGATTGTCGCTGTCGTCGCTGTCCGGAACATCTTTTGCTGGCGAGGATAGGGGAGCTAAATGTCAAAGAAGGAAAATCCATACGATTTGACAGCTTGGTACCCAACATGTTCCGGACAGCAGAACAAAGAAAACCGAAGCGACAATCTTTATCTAGTAACTAAAATATCTTTTGTCTTCTCCATTCGGCTCGGTCCATGGCTACACGTTGCCAACCACGTCGTGTAGACTACGGATCCGCAAATCATCTTCCATCTGATCGATCCACCTTGCCCGCTGTGCACCTCGCCTTCTTGTGCCCGTCGGATCGTTGTCGAGAACCATTTTCACCGGGTTACTGTTCGACATTCTGGCTACGTGCCCGGCCCACGGCAGTCGTCCGATTTTAGCGGTGTGAACGATGAATGCAAGACAAAATTTTCAAAACGACTTATCTGCTTATCAAAGATTCAAGCGACGATTTGACGAATTTGATAGCTCTTCCACGCAAACCAACACCACCAATAGGTAGGTGAAAGTTTCCGCTACCTGTTGATGGTGTTGGTTTGCATGGGAGAGCTGTCAGATTCGTCAAATCGTCGTTTGAATCTTTGTTTACAAAAGCAGATAAGTTGTTTTGAAAATTTTGTCTTGAATGGTTCTTCCAACAGCTGATGCAACTCGTGGTTCATTCGCTTCCTCCACGTACCGTCCGCCATCTGCACCCCACCATAGATGGTACGCAGCACTTTCCTTTCGAAAACTCCCAGTGCACGAGGACGAGCATCGTCCAGGTCACGTGTCCGTAGAGGAATACCGGCCTAATGAGCGTTTTGTAGATTGTCAGTTTGATAAGGGGATAATTTCTATTCGATCGGAGCGTCTTGCGGAGTCCAAAGTACGTACGATATCCAGCCCCTATGCGTCTCCGAATTTCTCTGCTGGTATCATTTTCGGCAGTCACCAGTGAGTCCAAGTACACAAATTCTTCTACCACCTCGATTTCGTCACCACCGATGCAAACTCGCGGTGGGTGGCTCACATTGTCTTCTCTTGAACCTCTTCCTATCATGTACTTCGTCTTCGACGTGTTGATGACTAGTCCGATCCGCTTAGCGTCCTTCTTCAGTCCGATGTAGGCTTCCTCCATCTTCTCAAAGTTACGTGCCATAACATCTATGTCGTCGGCGAAGCTAAATACCTGCTCTTCGTATTACCCCTTCCAAAGCGATGTTCAATAGCAGACACGAAAGACCATCACCTTGCCGTAACCCTCTACGCGTTTTGAGGGACTCGAGAATGCCCCTGAAACTCGAACTACGCACATCACCCGATCCATCGTCGCCTTGATCAACCGTATCAGAAACCGGAAATCAGTTTTCGTGCATTAGCTGGAATAGCTGGCCGCGATCAATTGTATCATATGCGGCTTTGAATTCGATAAATAGATGATGTGTGGGCACGTTGTATTCGCGGAATTTCTGCAGTACTTGGCGAATGGTGAACACCTGGTCCGTGGTGGAGCGTTCGCCCATAAAACCCGCCAGGTACTGCCCCACGAACTCCCTTGCAATTGGTGCTAGTCGACGGCATAAAATTTGGGAGAGTACCTTGTAGGCGGCGTTCAGCAATGTGATTGCGCGATAGTTGCTACAATCCAGCTTATCGCCCGTTTTATAGATGGGACACACGACACCTTTCATCTACTCCTGCGGCAAAACTTCCTCCTCTCAAATCTTGGTAATGACCCAGTGCAGCGCTCTAGCCAGTGTCTCACCACCGTGTTTAAATAGCTCTCCTGGTCGTTGGTCAACCCCAGGGGCTATGTTGTTCTTCAGCCGGCCAATCTCCTCCTGGATTTTTTGGAGATCCGGAGCTGGTAAAATTATGTCCTGCACGCGTTCTCGTTATGTCCTTACACATATCAGGCTGCGGCACGTGGCCCTTACGTGAACGGTTCAACCTCTTATAGAACTTTCGTGTGTTATTAGCACGGTACAGTTGCTCCGTCTCTTCACGGTCTCGATCTGCTGCTGGCGCTTTTTCCTCCGAAAAATCGAGTTTTGTCTGTTACGCGCCCGTTTATATCGAGCCTCGTTCACCCTCGTGCGGTGTTGCAGCAATCTCGCCCATGGTGCATTCTTTTCTTCCACTAACTGCTCACATTCGCCGTCATATAGAGAAGAATTTACTGTCGATTAGAACATGGTCGATTTGGTTTTCCGTTTCTTGGTTAGGTGATCTCCATGCGGGGAAAGAAGGTGCTGCGGACTACCATTTCGCGGGAGGCTACGAAGCTTATGCATCGTTGGCCGTTATCATTCGATACGGTGTGCAGACTCTCCGGTCCGATGACCGGTCTATACATTTCCTCCCTTCCTACCTGTGTGCGTTCATGTCGCCGATGACGATTTTGACGTCCCGCAGTGGGCATCCGTCGTATGTCTGCTCTAGCTGTGCTTTCTCGTCTTCGGGTCTCCCTTCGTGTGGGCAGTGCACGTTGATGATACTATAGTTGAAGAAACGGCCTTTTATCCTCAGCTTGCACATCCTTGCGTTGATTGGCTGCCACCCAATCACACGTTGGCGCATCTTGCCCAGCACTATAAAGCCGGTTCCCAGCTCGTTGGTGGTGCCACAACTTTGGTACAAGGTAGCCGCTCGATGCCTGCTTGTCCACACTTTCTGTCCTGTCCAGCAAATCTCCTGCAGCGCCACGACGTCGAAGTTTATTTATTTATCATCAGACTAAGGCCGGAGTGGCCTGTGCTGCACATAAAAGACTTCTCCATTCAGCTCGGTCCATGGCTGCACTTCGCCAACCACGCAGTCTGCGGAGGGTCCGCAAGTCGTCCTCCACCTGATCGATCCACCTTGCCCGCTGTGCACCTCGCCTTCTTGTTCCCGTCGGATCGTTGTCGAGAACCATTTTCACAAATCTTTTAGTCGATTTTTAAATTCCGTCTGCAAACAGTTGAAATTCAATCACCCAGCACATTTTTCGGAGCTGACTTCTAAATCTGATCATATCTAAACCTAGAACTCGTTTTGTCAATCCTCCCACCTGATTCTTCTCTTGGGTTTTGATTTCTGCACGATCCTTTTTTCGGAAGACCTAGTCGCTTCATGATTTTATAGTTTTTATTCTTGTATTAAATTTGAAAACAACTAACTAGCACATTAATGGAATGTGGCCAGCATCTATTTTTATGTGCCAGTTTGAATAACCGAACTATTACACAATTCCTACCGACTACGTCATGTCGTATCCCAGTCGAATTGATTGGGCGAATCCGCCATTGAATAGCAGTGCGACATTCCGTCTCTAAAATCAAACTGACGGTACGAGTCACCTCGGACAGAAAATCAATCTCGCATGCTGCGATCTCACTAACACTCACTCTCGCACATCAGCATGGAGTTAACTACGAGCGTCTTCTTTTTCCGCGATTCTTCTTCTTATCGGTCGGAAAAGTGACATCCGCTGCGGGCCGATGAATATTTCAGTGAACTCGGAGCATTTTAGTTCACCGGATGTTCATGTCCAGGTTCATTTTTTGTAAACATTGCCCGCAGCGGGTGTTTTCTTCTTACTGAAAATCGACGCGTGACGTCATCGTGGTTTAGTCCATTGATGCGCTGGTATATTGAGGCACTATGTCGCTCAATAATCATGTGCGTATATATACATTACAATTATTATCCAAAAAATTCAACATTAACTCCGGATACTACAGACATTTCGTTTGTTTACTTGGTTTTGTTTTTCATTCACGTGGGATACATGAAAACTAAAAAAAACTCACTTGGCATTAGAAAAGGACCTATTACAGAAAGGTAAACATTAAACGTTTCAAAGTAAATCATTAGAATATTTTTGCATTGATTTATGAATAACAATATTTATTGTTGATACAATTCCAAATAGAGTTGAATATACCATACGCGATAGTTGATTCAACCTTCGTTTATATTTGTTTCAACCATGTCTTCCAGCTGTCACTGTCAAATACAGGGTGCGGCATAAAATAATGTGAAAATGTTTAAACTTGAATATTGGGTTAATTTGAGCAGCTAGTGACTAATTACTGTTGAAAGTATATTTGTTTATATTCATTTTCAAATGCCGCAACGAGAGTTTGTAATTGTTTATTTCAAAAGATATTTTAGTTACTAGATAAAGATTGTCGCTTCGGTTCCCTTTGTTCTGCTGTCCGAAACATGTGTGGTACATACCTGTCAAATCGTATGGATTTTCCTTCTTTGACATTTAGTTCCCCTATCCTCGCCAGCAAAAGATGTTCCGGACAGCGACGACAGCGACAATCTTTATCTAGTAACTAAAATATCTTTTTTTATTTCAATTTTTAAAAAAGGTGCGCAAAACAAGTGACTACTAGTTTGTTGCAGATTACGCCGAATGAGATTTCTATGGTGGTAGGATGTCTTTTGGCCACAGTTTATCACCTTAAAATGTCTCTACATGATGGATCTAAGCAGCAGAAGCCGAGAAGTGGATGTCCTTACTTTGCACGTATCCCAAACCTGATCAAACCGGCTCGTGGAAAGATTTCTCGCAATCTGGTGCGTACATTTCACCGATGAAAATTCCGGATGCTCTGGAGTAAGTGAAGGTTAAATTCCATACCAGTCCGGCTGATGTCATGATGTTTGGCTTGGGGGCGTCCAACGGTTTAAATCTGCCGCCTGTTTTCATTGATGTTGAGGTTAAAATCAATATCGAATTGTTTATATAGGTATTATAAAGAACCAAGTGCTTCCCTGGGGGATGGCCAAATTCTCCGAGGATCAAAACGTTGTCCTACAGCATGATGGAGCGCCATGTCACACATCCAATCGACCCAACAATGGCTGAAGAACAACATGAAATTTTGGTCGAAAGATTTGTGGCCCCCTAGCAGTTCAGATCTTAATCATTTTGGTTATACGATTGGGGCGTATGTTGAAGCACGAGCCTACAAATCATCGTACGCTTGTGTGAAGACCCTAACGTCAGCCATAACATGCACATTGCACATGGCAGTCGATGTCGGAGGACTAGGTTCGACAGGTGTGTTCTAGCTCCAGCGTCGTCTTGGGAATATTATTAATAAAAAAAAAGCACACATTCAGTAAATTTGTTTGAAAGGACCTAATAATGATAACTGAACTCGAAAATATTGAGATTATTGCTCGGAACAGTTCAAATGGGATTTAAAAGAAATAGAACCAATTTTCGCATTATTTTATGCCGCACCCTGTAATACATCAGAAAACAACAATATTCATGGTTGTTTTTACTCTCAAAAATACGGCGAAATTACTTTATGGACAATACGATGATATCAGCAAAAGAGGAAAAATTTACAAAAACAGAATCGAGCTAGTTAAAACCTCAATCGCGGGGGCACCGGTACTGATGATGCATTTCAACTTGTTTTACACAGCTGTACGAAAAAAATATCCCCTACATAAAATGAACGAGAGCAAAGCATTTTATCAAACCCCGTCGGTGGAATCCGAATCAGTTTTTTTTTTCAGCTTACATTACAAGCGCAATAGACTTGTTTTCATGGCTTGTTATGATTCGAAGAGGTTTTTCCGTGTCTTTTATCGTTGCTCGTTATCTATTGAGAGCGATTTCTGTAAACCCCGAATGTTATTGTATGAGCATTATGTTACAAAACTGTAAAAAAGTATTATTTTAAAAATGGCTCCCTGACGTCTAATAGCACTTGAGCCTACCAATTGAACTAATGAGTAACAAAAAATTGAACCGTCTAAGACGAGTTTAGTACTCTCCATTTGATTCCACAACGTTTTGTTATCTTTGCAGATACGTCAAGTCGAGTCAAGCACGAGACACTGAAGACGACCACACTGCTGCGGTCGAAATACGTATCTGCAAAAATAACAAAACGTAGTGGAATTAAATGGAGAATACTAAACTCGTCTTAGACGGTTGAATACATTCCACTAAAAAGAGCTTAAAATATTTTTTACTAAAAACTGAACATTGTTACTATTGCATCCCGTATATGTTACAAATGCCTAGAGAAACTGAAAAAAAATCTTCTAAAATTTTCAGCCTACATACAGTTGAAAACAATGGCGGAAAGTATGAAAACAACCTATTTTAATGTTACTGGCAAATTAGTTTGCGGACGACCTTCAACCTACAATAGAAAGATGAAAGCTATATTTTCATGTGTATTTAATCTTGTAGCGGAATACGAGGGAGTAAATCTACTTTTTTAATAAAGTTTGTCAAAACAATTAAAAAACTCCATGTTGTTTATGTTTATGAAAAAATAATTTAATGTTAAGTTTCACCCATTTCAACTTACAGAGGTCCAAGGGTGGTGCATAAATAATGTTCTGTGTACTCAAAACCTAACACTAATCGTGTTGTTTAGATTTGTCAACAGTCGCAACTGATCTTTATCTTACAATCGCCATTGTCGCCTTAAAACATTAGTTAAACATGATTTTTGATGGAATGTCATTTATACTAAAAAATTCGATGACACGTAATTCTAAAAATTCTAAAATCGAAAATGAGGTTTTGCCCAACCAATTGTTCTAAGCTACTCCACCGTGCGGGCAGTTGTTTACTCACGTTCGAGCCGCGCGTAGAAAGCGTCTTTATTATCATCAGTTCTTGCGGAGAGTGTGTCTTAATTTTAAGATAGCTGCAGCAATAATCACATAAAAAGCTCACAAAATAGTCATTTAGCTTGAACAAACTAGAATTCGAATTTTATAATGCTCGAATATTCGAATTTTATACAATTTTGAGGGAGAAAATAGAAATAAAAGCTATTCCAGTCGCAATCGACTGCCTCATCTTTTTCCACTTGTCATTTATCATAACCGTCAGTCTTTGTACCTTTTCGTTTCAACACAGCTGCCATCGAATGCCAGTAGAATTACAATTTCAAAAGTACCATCAAATTGAATGTTCAAGAGGAAAATCCTATTCTGCGTGGTGAAGCTCCATGAGTCCATCTCTTGTATGCTCCCGTTAGGTCGACCACATCATTCGCCTGTCTCTATTATTTTCCAATGGATTGAACTTCGTTTGAGGGAAAAAATTTCCATATGCAGGAAAGTGGCAGGACAACCGGAATGGTGAAGTGGAAATTCGAATTGGCATGTCATGTCATGTGAGCAAACCGAACCAAAAAAACGATGAAGCGTTTTGGATTTTTGTTGCTTCTAGCTTTATAAAATCGCTTTGCCCGAAGGGAAGTTTATCGCTTTTTTATATATTTCTTGAACATCCAAACATTTTATTTACTTTTGTTCACGTATAATTCCTATTCATTCAACTATTGGCCTGTGCAGTAGATACAAGATTTCCCCATGTCGCTAACTCCATGGTTGCACGTCACTACCCACGCAAACTACACAGGGTCAAAATCATCGTCCACCTGATCGATCCATCTACGCATTTCAAATCGTCATCGAAAGCTATTTTCCATTTTCCACCTTGATCTCTTGGATTTGAATTTATATGATCGTTTTATAAAAACGCATACCCTGAATAACGCTAAAAACATTACAACCTAGTTAGGATATTGAGAATTTCTTTTTGAATTATGTTTTTGCAAATTATTAACGCACGTGCATTTCTTATGGGTGTTTAAAAATAGACAAGATTTTCAACCGTTCAACATTTGGCGATTTGCCCTAATATTTTATTCGTATTTTGGGAGACATAATTTTTGAGAGCGAGATTCCGGTCGTCTGGCCACTTTATGTGGCAGTATTATGCGATACACACAACCAATTAATAGTTACAAGTAGTTTGTATAATGTCGGAATAATAACGTTTGTCGCTTTCATTTATTTATTTACAATAAAGACGCAAAACGAATATGGCGAATATGGCTTTGTTTCGCATCGTGGTACAGCCATAGAGAAAAGGGCATTCGCCTGTCATATGTATGTTAAGCGTGGGGCGTATCCGAGGATGGAGAGATGCGGCCTCGAACCGTGCATTGTGGCGTCAAATTGTTGATTCAGTGTTATCTGTTTAGATGTTAACTAAATAAATGAAAATGAAATGAATGTATGTTAAAGAAAACTTTAACGTCAATCAATAATATTTGGACGAGATTTCAATAATATTGATGTTAACTTGTCTTGTATTTGCTTCGATCAAATCTACGAAAAGAACTAGGCTAATATCAACACAACTATAAACATTAAAATAACATCCTGGAAGCGGAAACACATTATTTCTGCCAGTCTGCGTCGGAGGATGACACTTCCGGCTTATGAACCGCCAACGAGCCATAGAGCGCAACAATGTTATCTTTCCCCAACCATAAAGCTTTTAACAAAATTGAATCATCCAATTACTTAGTTCACTGCATCTTACACCAAGAAGGCACACACACATACCGCGACAACTGCCGTCACAAGGCAGTTATTTAAAATTGCGTTGATCTAATTCCGCGTGCTTCTACTTCATGGTTATTTCCAATTTTCAGGGACGCTGTTATCGTTTCTTTTTCTTTTTTTTGGGCCTGTTTTGTGTAGTGTAGCCAAAGCCTGACGTGCAATATCGAAAAATTATACTCAACTATGCACTCTTGTTTCTGTTTCTGTTCGTCCACAGTGTCCAGGAAAACGATGGTTCCTACTTCGAAAGCTTCACTGCCCTGTCGTTGAAAAACGAAAATCGACGAATGTCGGCGGTCCGGGCGGTGGAGACCCGGGTTGAGATGCTGCCGGAAAACGATAACGACCGCCTGCTGGACGACGATATCGAACGGTCGGAACAGAAGGAGCATCTTTATCTGGACGTCCTTTACGCGATTGCCAACACGGTGGGCGCTCCGGCACCAGGTGGACAGGTAATTTTCTCATACAATTTTCTCGCGTATCTCGGTTTTCTCCCACCCCTGTTTGGTCACAAATCGAACTAGACATGTCTTCCCTGCTGTACGGCAGATACCAAGCCGTCGTGTGTGTGATAAACCTATCAAATGGCTCCCACGTGCACCAGATCCTACCTAGGGCAGTGTTTCCCAATCCATTGGTAGATTTTGATTCGAACAATGTCCATGTCTTTCATTTGGAGCTAAAGAACAAAGCGTTTTCAATCATATAAACAAATCAAATTGGGAACCACAGCCTCAGAGTTCAATGTTTATGTGACACAACCCTCCCCGTCACGTTTAGCTCCCCCTACTCAAGTAACCTCGTAAAGCAGCACCAACCCTGTGATGTTAGAAATCTATCGTCTATTCTATTTTCAAGTTCATTCTCTTTCTTTTCCTGTCTTACTATTTCTCACCTGTGAACTGTTCATGTGTCACACTACACTGTCTTCTCTACTTCTGCGATGAATGTGTTCTACTCTATGATAAAACTGCACCATCTATCGTGTGACCACGCACCACTGCTCATCATCACGTGCGTGCGGCGCGTATATGACACCAACCGACCACAAACCGGGGTCCGCACCGTTAGTACAGCGAAAAGAAGTGGCTGCAAGTAAATATACTTATCCCTACCCACTAGGCTAATCAACCGTACATATGACACACATGAGATGCGACCAAATAAAAAAAAGATCATCCAATCCCATTTCCTGCCGCCTTTCAGCAATCCCTAGGGCATTCCCTTTTCCCTATTTTTTACTTTTTTGTTTATGATCATAGGCGTATCTAATCGAACAAGAATGTTTGGCTTTTTTACATATTCGATTCTCAATTACCGAAAATAAGGAAATGTCTGTAATATTACTAATAAAAACCTCAGCAAATGGTTTGAATTGAAAAACTACTTCCAAAAAAAAGTTTTAGATTGAGTCAAATTCAACTAGAAACGAATACAGTTGAGAAGGTTGAAAACCTGGAAGAAACGTATAACAATGGTAACGAACAACCGTTAAATTTGAGACTGATTCAAAAACAGGTAACGAATAACCCAAGTATCCCAAAATAAACTTTTTTTTTCATGCGATGTGAAAATGGGATTTCAGGGGAACAATAAGATACTTCCAATACGAAACTGGGACCAATATGGGTGCTAGTATACGCAATTGAGACCCATGTGGGCGGAGGCAGTGCGAATCCGTACATGCGGGAGCGCAAAATGTTGACTTTGGGGAGTTGATAGTAACCAACAGTACGCAATTGAGACCCATGAGGACGGAGGCAGTGTGAATCCGTACATGCGGGAGTTGTCCAATTGTCCAAGGGCTTGACGACCCCTCCCCATGGCCACTGCGAGTTAGACCGGGACCATCGTCCCTAACCCCTAATCCCAAGGCGTCAAGCGACCCGTGCCGAGGGGATGCATGGCCAGGGGGGTGAAATAATAAGCTAGGCCTTTAACGGAGCCTGAGGGGTACCTGGGTACCCTCCACAGTAATTGTCCCTTACCGCGTCATGCTGGGCTCTGGCGTGGTGGACCTCTTTTCCCGAGCAACTCGTGGGACCAAAATGGAAAACC
The DNA here is from genome assembly GCF_024139115.2 of Armigeres subalbatus. NCBI lineage: Eukaryota > Metazoa > Arthropoda > Insecta > Diptera > Culicidae > Armigeres > Armigeres subalbatus. Next base: position 14,203,642 of record NC_085140.1, read on the forward strand.
AAGTCAATTCTTCAATTAGTGGTAGTAGTGTAGGCGACGCGAATTGTAGGTGGGTAACGCGAATTGGAATCTCAACTGAGGAGGTAAGGGAAGGAGCCCTACAATTATGTCTTCTTCTTCTTCTTCTGTTTTCCGACAATTATGTAGACTAGAGAAATATGACTCATATTTCGAACATTCGCTTTTCATTTGATTAGAAATAAAGAAATAAAGAAATGGTCGTTTTGGCTTTAAATACTTATGTAATTTTCTCCAAAGGAACTCAAATTCTTTGGTAATCTTGGTTGTCACTTAACAGAGCTGCATTTCGATATGTTAGTTAAAACGATTTTATTTTGTTATTATCAGATATAATGTAACGCAGAAGTGGATAATTTTAGATTACTGCTCCCCCCTTTTCGAAACACGTTTTGTGAGGATGATTTAATTTTTATACATGAACCGTAACAATTAAGCTTACTTTACAACGTAACGTAATTTATGAACAATTCCTTACAGCAAATAAGGAAAGTGCTCAAATGTTTGTATTTAACATTGTGTGATGTTTCGTCTTAGGCTGTTCGTTACGTCAGCTCTCAATGTGGTCCAGTCTGGAAGTTTTAGAACAACTGTTCGAAATCTGTCCCAATGTCAATGTCAACTTTTCTCCACGAACAGCCTAGATATCCGTGTGGTGTCGGCAGTTGGTTGTATAGTTAAGAATAACGCTATGGATTGCCTGTTCAAGTGGTAGAAGTCCACCATACAGGTGACTCCTAATTCTTGGTGTGATGCGGCTTTATGCTCACCGTGCCTACGAATGAATGGTTAGGGGGGGTCTAATAAAAACCCAATCGCTAGGGGACCCTGTGAAGCATCAGGGCACCTTTCACAGTATTGAGCCCTTACTGCGCTAACCGGAACTATGGCGTAGTTGACTTTTAGCTTCTCCGAAATAATCGGCTACTCTTATTCAATCTCAACTTGAGGCCTTATTTAGGTGGGATTATGCGTATGTTTTTTTGTATCTTTATTAAGGAGAATTTCAGCCCAAGGCTGGCTCGTCGCCGGAGTCAATTATGAGTATGTTTTTATTTAGTTTTTCTTCAAATTGTCACCTATATGGATTCGCTTTATGCGTTTTTCACAGTGTACTCTGTGTTTCGTCGTTGACGTTCTTAATACGATATCGACTTGGTTTTATCGTTGCTGTTCACTTAAATGTTGAAGTTGTGGAGTGTATTATCTTAATTCACAATGGCTACATTTAAGATAGCTCAAATCAATCTTCAGCATAAAAGAACAGCAACGATGAATCTTTGTAGACCTATGCAAAATGGCAAATCTCAAGTGGCTTCGGGGCAGGAACCCTATTTTCGCGAGGGTAGCTTCTACATAGAGGCCCTCCTTAGCCGTGCGGTAAGACGTGCAGCTACAAAGCAAGATCATGCTGAGGGTGGCTGGGTTCGATTCCCGGTGCCGGTCTAGGCAATTTTCGGATTGGAAATTGTCTCGACTTCCCTGGGCATAAAAGTGTCATCGTGCTAGCCTCATGATATACGAATGCAAAAATGGTAACCTGGCTAAGAAACCTAGTGAATACGGTCTTTGCTGCTTTCAGTAATGAAATGGCAAACTCTTGATCAATGGCGAGTGATTGCGTACTTGTCAACAACGCTATCGTTGCTACACTTATCTCTGAACTAACAATCAGAGATGTATATGCTGTCACAATTGATGTAACTGGTGGAAAGCCCGTCAGAAAATACGTCTATTGTTCGGGTTATTTACAAATGATGAACCATCTCCTACGGATGCTTTCAAAATAAATTGCCATTTATTGCGCTACTAAAGGCTTTCCGCTAATTGTCAGCAGTGATGCTTATGCTCATCACATTATCTCTGCCGTAATCTGGAAGTGACGTAAGCGCCAAATTACATCATGCATGTTTTCCATTTTTCTATTAAAGAGCCCGAGAAGTACTACTCGTTAACACCATTTTTGAAAAATGGCGTATACGTCACTTTTTTAGATTACGGCAGATCTGGGGTAGCTCGGATATCAATCTGAGAGGCTCCAGCTTGATGGAATACTTAGGTAGTACCGAACATGGTTTACTTAACATTGGCAATCGCCCAGCCTTTATGGTATCCAATTGAGCAGAAGTATTAGACATAGCTCTCTGATCCAATAGAATCAGTCACGAGTTGACGAATTGGCATGTGTCAGATGAGGAACCCATATCTGACCATCGCTTCATCTGCTTTGATCATTTGAATGTTACTTCACAGACCTTACGTTTTAGAAATGCTCGGTAAGTAGTTTGGATTCATGTCGATAAACAAAATTGTATATCCGAGAGCCATCTCCGGTAGTATCAAACTATTAAGCTAATCTGTCTACACAGAATTGCAGTATCTTAGTCAAGGCCTTGATAGGTCACTGCCGACTCAACTATCACATGGCCAATATTCAACGTGTTGAATAATTTGTCTGTGATGGTTGTGAATCCGATTATGGAACTTCTTATCATCTGATATGTAACTGTCTTATTTATGCGCAATTGCGTTTCCACTTACACTTACTAAGTGAAATTGACTACAGAAACCTGAACCTTCTTATTCTGTTGCTCATAACCCGTTGTTAATTATTTTAGTATGGCTTCGTAATAATCGAAAGAGAAAGTAAACAAAGAGACTTGGACTTGGACTAAATCGAGTCAAGTGCGAGACACTGAGGACGACCTTACTGTTGAGGTCGAAATACGTATCTGTCAAGGTACAATTAAGTGGTGGAATTAAATGGGATTGTACAAACTTGTCTTATGACAAGTGAAGACATTCCTCTAAAAAGCTCAAAATAATTTTCCTAATCTAAATTCTTATAATTCACTTCTAGCTTCAAATTTAATAAATTTCACGTTTCACATCTAATTTCTCACGTCTCACATCAAATTTCGCATTGCTCACGTCTCGCTCCTCACCTCTCAGCTTTCACATTCCACTACTTATTTTTCACCTTTCACTTTTGGTTTCTCACTTTTCATCTTTCACATTTCATTTCTCATTTCATGCTTCACACTTTTCATTTCTTACTTCTGACATCTAGATTTTCACTTTTCGCTTACCGTTTTCCCTTCTCATTTCATATTTTTCGCTTACCATTCACTTCTTATATTTCTTACTATTTAAATAATAATGAAATTATTTATGACTCACGCCCTTATAAAACTATTGCTTCTACTGTCAGGCATACCTAATGGGAGCGTTTTAGCCTGCATGAAAAGTTTATATCAAAATACACCTTTTATTGTGCAAAATGTAGTAAAGACAAAACAACCCAACAAAATACTATCCTTACGAAGTTGTAAATTGAGAAAACCCGAGGAATTGAAAACCTATATTTGATTACAAAGCGTATTTCGTGGTAGCCGAGGTGCACATTTTAAACAGATTTACCCTGGTTAGAGGAAAAGTCTCTAATAAGCCCCCCTGAACACTTGTTGATTAATCCTTCATTTTAACATAAACCTATGTAGTTCAGGAGAAAAAATGTCAAAATAATGAAAGGCATGCAAGACTAAACTCCTTGGCAACACTAACATGCGATGTACGACGTGCCTCCACACGTACCCACGCACTGTTTGTACCAGAAAAATATCAGCCGATGCATGGTGTGCTGTTCTCCAGAGTTGGCGCCTAAAAGGTGGTTGGCTCCCCGAGCCAACAATAGTCGCGTCGCATAGGTTTGGAGGAACCATTACCCTGGAAGTTGAACCTTAGACAGCAGTTCCATCCCGTTGGGTAATGACATTTTGTCAACAATCTGCCTTTATTCCTTCCCAACGTTATAGAAAGCGAATTTAACAAAGAGCTCTAACGTCATTGACCTTTATCTCAAAAGTTCTGACACAAATTGTTTAACCTTTAAGTTTCCTGGACTAAGTGAAGTTTGTTGGCTGAACTACGAAGAACAATTAATTCCTCCGTTTTACGAAAAGTTATACATTGGAGCTTATAGATACAAACCAGAACTAAAACAACAGGTACCATAATTCGCACCTTAAATATTTTTGTCTCAAAAGAATATATTCAGAAGTGTGTGAATTGCATGGATTTTTCAAATCAGGCACATTTTGTTATCAAATTCTAGCTACACATCAGTAAATAAATTGATACTCGTTCACATACGCTCGATTGCGCCATCATATTCGGCATACGATACGAGAAACGAGTCTTCTCCACCTCGGCAACTGAGCTGCAGCGTACAACCTACCCACATAAACCAACCCATTGCACCATATGTGATTACAGGATATGGGTGCCCTGTGAGAATATCGTAATGCCATTCAACATAATCCGATTCCGGTCGATTGCAGTTTAACAAGCAGCAGAGCGGAGGGACGACGATGTCTATGCCTTCCGTGCGTGCCAGTGGTGAACAAACAAGAATGGAAAACGGCGTGATGTGTTAATAATCTATTCAGTTGATCGACCGAAATGAATTAGTTACTGTATTGCATTTTCCACGCACAAGCTCTACACACTTACACATGCCTTCGATTGTCGAGAATCCAACAGCCGAGATACCGGCTGTAATTTTGACGATGTCATCGGTAATCATTACATACCGAGATCGCGTTAAAAACATAATTTTGCTGAATTTTGGTAAAATATTGACAAAATTTCGGCAAAGGAATTACCGAATTTTGGTGAAAAAAAAATCTCGAGATCACGCCATCAACTTTGCTGAGGTCGCAAAATAATGTAAGTGTGTAAGACCTATTAGATAGTTTACCAGCATACCACCGATGAGCAGTCCATCAATGCCTCAGTAAATGTATTGTAGAATGCATGATATTGCGGAACAAAATGCCCCAAACTACCTTTTCCAAAACATTTTTATCACTTATTTATCATGGTTTGTGAGGGTTTACGGGTTTAGTGCAAACACACGGAAAAAGGATTGCAAACTTCAATTTAAGGGTTGTCCGCTTGAGGAATTGTTTTTCGACACTTCAATTTACATACATGCCAAAATAATGGAGTGAAACAATAAAACGCGAAAGAAATTTTTGCCCGTCAAAGTCAATTGTAAGAAAATCTAATATACGCTGGTTAGTTGGGTACATGGAAAATTGAGTTTTGAATGTATTTTTTACATTGAAAATTGTTAATATCTACTTAGTGTTTGAACAATTCTCAAATTTGAACAATTCTCAAATTTGAACAATTCTCAAATGGCTCTATGGGAGCTGTTTTTTATACGTAATCCAAAGCCCATCCCTAATTTCTTTAATGGCAATTTTCTATTTAAAAAAACTTTTAGTCTTTAAGGGGAGTTTTTTTTTTCATTTGAGACTTTGAGAGAATTTCTGCTCAAGGCTGGCTCGTCTCGTAGGGGAGAGTTAATTTTTGCTGCGATTTCATAATCAGTACTACTTGAAAAAAAAATAAAATATTTGTTACAGGCAGAAAAACAAACGCTCGAGCGCACTTTCAACAGTCTCAATTCAACACATTAAAGCACAGCACTATTGGAAACCCATTCATCCGAGTTATTGAAATTTCATGACCAACTTGTTGCATCGCCCCAGAACAAACCTCCCACATTCCACTTCTCCTGCCGACAGCAGCGGCGGCAAAAACAGGTCCAATCCCATGACCGAATGACGTAAACAGGAAATTATTTTCTCATATTTCCCACTTTTCCAAACTGGGAGTAAAAGATACATCCTCCGACTGAAGCATCGTCGTCAGTCGTCACTGCTCAAAAGCGTATAAAGAAGCATCCTATTTCGGTCCGTTCCTTATGCATCATTACCACCCGATCCGTGCTATCCAGTTCCCGCAAATCCAATCTCTTACGCCATACCTACCCGTATGTCACAAAGAATGGCGTTCTGACCGGCTGGTTCCTCGTTTGGAGCATCAAGTTCGTTCGGAAATCAGAATACCCTATCCTTTGTCAATCTTCGGAGGAAAGTTCGTCGCAACTATGGCGTCGGTGACAGTGTTTATGTACGTACACACACAGCCGGTTGGCGTCTGATGTTTCAAACGGAGAACAACACTACTTTTCTTCTGATGCTCATGCACTGAGTGGGAGGGTCGTTTGATGAACAATCCAGTTAACGAGGGAGCAGTTGACTAAATTTGATTTGGTTACAAGGCTCCACGATTCGTTCGCAGAAGAGGGCATAGACTTCGGTTGCAAGCAGCGGGAATGCTGCTGAGCGGGGGATATTCGGTTGCGGATGAGTTCGCAACCGCTCAGGCATGTATCGTTCGATGGAATTGGTAAGGGGGGATGGTATAATACACAATATAAACTAAATTTCCGATTGAACGGTATGATTTAGGTATTAATTTTTTAATGAGAAAACTGTCAAAACCTATGCAAAAGTACCCGTTCTGCGTGACTCTTACTCAGTGGCCTCGAGTTCGAGCCTGGTGGTGAACTTTTTTTTTCAATTTCATCAATCAAATCGTAACGTATTGGATGTATTTTTGGATTAAATGCAACCATTTGTCCAACAGTTTTAGCAGTCCTATGTATGCTATTTAGGGGAAAAAACATATCATGCAGTGTATTAGATCCGTGCGTTTCTGACCACTTTCCTCTACAACGTTCGCTGTAGTGAACATCATTGCGGTGTAAACGGCAAAATAATGCGATTTGAATGGAAACTTGAGCTGCATGGATTAGATAGGATTTTGGAAGTATGTATATAACTGTTTGTTTTCAACAGCAAGTGCCGCCTTTTCGTGAAAGGATTTGATGCTTGAAACGTGATTGGATTTGTCACTAAACCGCATTACTCGAAAGAAAAGAGTTCTACTTTCGACAAAATAAACAAACCGACTGATCGAAAATCAGTCGTTTCATAGTCTTGGGTTTATATAAATCATGGATAGGTTCAATTCACTTGTCACGAGAAAAGTTATTACTATTCCATTTAACTCCACTATAAATTTACTGAAACGTAAGTCAAGTCAAGTACGAGACACTGAAGACATCCTAACTGCCTAACTGCAAACACGTGTCTGTAATGTTACAATCGATTGGTGGAATTAAATCGGAAAAGGTCCAATCGTTATGTGAATCAATTTATTTATGTCAATTTAGCGGTCAAAAATTAATTTTCAATTTTCTTTCGCGATTTTTTTCATTAATTCTTGTTTTGCATTGTACAATTTTGATTCAGTATTTATGAATAACACTATCCGTAAAAAACACCTTGGAAAGTTTTCAGTTTCACAAATGATTCAAAAAATCACCTGTCATAAGACGAGTTTAAACAATCCCATTGAATTCCACCACTTAATTGTATCCTGACAGATACGTATTTCGACCTCAACAGTAAGGCCGTCTTCAGTGTCTCGTACTTGACTCGACGAGTCGAGTCAAGTACGAGACACTGAAGACGGCCTTACTGTTGAGGTCGAAATACGTATCTGTCAGGATACAATTAAGTGGTGGAATTCAATGGGATTGTTTAAACTCGTCTTATGACAGGTGAAAACATTCCACTAAAAAGCTCAAAATAATTTTCTTATCATTCAAAAAATGTTTGAGCCTTGCTTTCTTCATCAAAAATGTTCAAAATTGACTATTCCACCCAGGAAACAGGTCAGGTTACGGGCACTAGGATGATCAAGGACATCCAAACTATCCTTGAATTGAGGTGTAATTTTGATGTTCTAAGGAAAAAACACCATACTTTAACATATTCTGGTCCAGTGGTATAACACATCCATTTCAATATCTTTGATACTCCAAACAATCCTTGAATTCAGATCTTAATATTCAAATCGACCAACATGACGATCTTCGATGTCCCCGCTAGTTTTATGAGTTGAAATAGCTCCACGAAACTTCGTTACACCATTACAGACACTTTTCAGAAATCATTCGACATCTACGACTTTAAAAACTGTCCTTAAGTACAGATCTTAATATACAAATCGATCAACATGAAGAACTACGATGATCTAGCATGATTACACCGCCAAAAAAATGTATGGCGAAGGACATCTTGGGAAAATCCATAAAGAACGTCACGCAAAAAAAATATCATTTCAACCCCCTTTCCTCCGTCACACTTTTTATAATGAACCTCTAAATGTTTTGTATTAATTGTAAGAATGTGACGTACTTTCTGATTGGCTTGGAATCCCAACACATATTTCATCAAAAATAGGAACATTTCTCGAAAAAACAGTCACCACGTTACCAGTACGTCTACCAAATATTTTTTCGATGTAACAGACAATTATTGTATATGCTATCCGTTAACTTAACTGAACCGGTGCCAGCGAAAGTGGTACATAAAACATTTTTGTCGGTTTTGTATTTTTTACACCAAGGGGTCGTACACTTATTACGTAAGCAATTTTTTTATGTTTTTCGACCCCCACTCCTCCCATGTAAGATTTTTTTCATACAAATGAATTTTTATTTATATGAGCGTAAGATATTGACCGACCCCCCCCGTTCCCATTAATAGTGGTACATGTGCATTTTGATCCAACAAACTTGAAATTTATCAAGAAACTTTGCATATTTCTCATTACAACCTTCAGGTACATCAGTCATCAGTCATCACACGTTGGTACAGTTGAGATGCAGAAAATTGCTAATTTGAATTTTATTTTTGAAGTTTTTGGAAAAATGCGTCTTTTGTAAAATTTACTGATTGTAACATGTACCAATTTCGCCGGCACCAGTTCAACTATTGATACCTCTTGTCATAAGACGAGTTTATGCAATCCCATTGAATTTCACCATTAATTGTATCTTGACAAATACGTATTTCGACCTCAACAGTTAGGCCGTCTTTAGTGTCTCGTACTTGAGTACGAGACAGTACGAGACACTGAAGACGGCCTTACTGTTGAGGTCGAAATACGTATCTGTTAAGATACAATTAAGTGGTGGAATTCAATGGGATTGTATAAACTCGTCTTATGACAAGTGAAGACATTCCACTAAAAAGCTCAAAATAATTTTCTTATTGATACCTTTTGGTACATTGCTTCCAAAATACTCACTCCTAGTGTGCTGCATGTTTCCAGTAGTGCACAAAAGCTTAAAGTGTCGATTCGAATTTGATTGTTTTTGATGACTTCACAACTAAAATGAAATCTTTACTGAAGCGCCTTCTGTTGACGATCTCGCAGAATCACCCCAAATAGTTGCAGAGGAACTCAGAGATAGATTGCAACTTTCTGTTTGAAATTTGATATTTTTTCGTTTAATTGCTTTAGAAATTCAAAAATCCAAAGTAGCCCCCGGAGTCAAAAGAAGCCCCGCACGATGGTACGTACGGTGTTTTGATGTCCATTTGAGCAATTCCAACTAACAAGCAAGTTTGAGAACAACTCTGTTATAGAATTCTGGAGCTCCGCAATTGGGAATACTGTGAATTTTGTGTAATGATGTAATGATGTTCCATGATGCTTCTCCAACTAACAAACAAGCTCTTGAACCTATATAACCTTGTATATACTGTTGTAATGATGTCCCATGGGGCTTCACCAACTAACACACAACCTCGAGAGCCTATGAATCACTCTGTTGGTCTTGTAGACCTCCAAGATCTAAACTCAAGAATCGTTTGGAGTACCGTAGATATTCTGGGAATTATGTTTTTTTATATACTGGTGTAATGATGTCCAATGGGGCTTCTACAACTATCACACAAGCTCTGGGACCTATGAACTACTCTGTTGATCTTGTTGACCTATCAGATCTGAACTCAAGAATAGTTTGGACTACCGTTGATGTTCTGTTAACACTGCGAAATGATAAAAATAGTTTTATTATGTCTTATAGGGCTTTGATATAGTTCGTCGAATGACGTTTAGTCGAATGACATTTAGTCGAAAGTACATTTGGTCGAAGGTAAACATTTAGTCGAATGGAAATTTAGTCAAATGGACATTTGGTCGAATGTTGAAAGTGTTTAGTCGGTAGTAGGTGATTAGTTAAATGGATAATTCGTCAATAGATTTTTGGTTAAGATACCTGGATAAACTGATTAGAGGAATTCATTGGACGTGAGGAAGTTCAATCTGCAGCAGAAGAACGAATATGGATGCCAATGAGGATTTTTCACCTGAGCTAACAGAAACTTCTGGAGACCCTGGTGGATTATAAAAAAATGGAAACCTACAGAAATATCAAAATATTAGGTACTGATGGTGAAATACCCTCTATTCTATTTTTCAAATTAACATTGATTGGTCGATTGGTCAAAAACCAATGACATCAATGTTATTTTGCCAAAACATCATCGTAGTCAGCTTCGGAACATTTCGTTGATTGACATTTAGTCGAATGAGGTTTGGTCAAATAACATTTCGTTGAAAGTGACATTTGTGCGAATGGAGATGGTTTCCTTATTCTTTTCATTGATACTCTTTCTTTCACTCACTATTTGTACAATAATCAGTTCAGTATAAAATTGTCTTCCAAACATAATCAGGTAATTATACACGGAATATTCATCGTTTTCGTATAATTTATTCTTTTTATGAACCCATCATTCTTTGGGCAATATTGGAGCAATAGTTGTGTGACTTTTAGAAACACCGCAATAAATCATTTATTTTTCAATTGTTATTGATAAAAGTTTCTTTCTTTCAAATATCCTTCTGACGGAACGTCATTAAACTAAATAATCGGGGCTCAGGCAAATCGCACCAAGTACCAATGAAAAATTACCCATTTTCTTGCACAAATTTCTGAGTAGCAGATCCAATTGATCACATATTGTATCACGTATCCTTCCACCCTATAACTGAGGATATCCTCCAACAAATGTATGAATTAATTGATCTGAATTACTTTCGGTTTTCATTCTTCGAACAAAATATCACAAGTCAGTCAAAAAGGCGCTTGGTGCGGTTTCGCTCGTCCTCGACCAAATGTACCAAGATTAAAAATTCGAAAATCCACTTTTGACCAAACGTCATTCTGAAATCTGATTTCGACTAAATGTCCATTCGACCAAATGTCCATTCGGCGTAGTGTCTTTTTGACCAAACGTCATTCGACTAAATGTCCTACGTCTCTATTGAATTAAAATTTCATTTTCGACTAAATGTCCCTTCGACCAAATGTCTATTCGACGTAATGCGGTCTTCGAGACGCGTCTTGTAATTTGGCAAACCACAATCAATTTTCCGACGATCTTCGAGACGCGTCTTGTAATTTAGCAAACCACAAACCATTTTCCGACGGTCTTCGAGACACGTCTTGTGATTTAGCAAACCACAAACCATTTTCCGACGGTCTTCGAGACACGTCTTGTGATTTAGCAAACCACAAACCATTTTCCGACGGTCTTCGAGACGCGTCTTGTAATTTAGCAAACCACAAATCATTTTCCGACGGTCTTCGAGACGCGTCTTGTAATTTAGCAAACCACAAACCATTTTCCGACGGTCTTCGAGACGCGTCTTGTGATTTAGCAAACCACAATCCATTTTCCGACGATCTTCGAGACGCGTCTTGTGATTTTGCAAACCACAAACCATTTTCTGATGGCCTTCGAGACGCATCTTGTGATTTTGCAAACCATAAACCATTTTCCGACGGTCTTCGAGACGCGTCTTGTGATTTAGCAAACCACAATCCATTTTCCGACGGTCTTCGAGACGCGTCTTGTGATTTAGCAAACCACAATCCATTTTCCGACGGTCTTCGAGACGCGTCTTGTGATTTAGCAAACCACAATCCATTTTCCGACGGTCTTCCAGACGCGTTTTGTGATTTAGCAAACAACAAACCATTTTCCGACGGTCTTCGAGACACGTCTTGTGATTTAGCAAACCACAAACCATTTTCCGACGGTCTTCGAGACGTGTCTTGTGATTTAGCAAACCACAATCCATTTTCCGATGGTCTCCGAGACGCGTCTTGTGATTTAGCAAACCACAATTTCCGACGGTCTTCGAGACGCGTCTTCGAGACATTTCAGTTTTCGACGATTTTCGAGACGAGCCTTGTGATTTAGCAAACCACAATCCATTTTCCGACGGTCTTCGAGACGCGTCTTGTGATTTAGCAAACCATGAACCATTTTTCGACGGTCTTCGAGACGCGTCTTGTGATTTAGCAAACCACAATCCATTTTCCGACGGTCTTCGTGACGCGTCTTGTGATTTAGCAAACCACAATTTCCGACGGTCTTCGAGACGAGTCTTCGAGACATTTCAGTTTTCGACGGTTTTCGAGACGAGCCTTGTGATTTACCAAACCACAATCCATTTTCCGACGGTCTCCGAGACGCGTCTTGTGATTTAGCAAACCACTAACCATTTTCCGACGGTCTTCGAGACGCGTCTTGTGATTTAGCAAACCACAATCCATTTTCCGACGGTCTTCGAGACGCGTCTTGTGATTTAGCAAACCACAATCCATTTTCCGACGGTCTTCGAGACGCGTCTTGTGATTTAGCAAACCACAATCCATTTTCCGACGGTCTTCGAGACGCGTCTTGTGATTTAGCAAACCACAATCCATTTTCCGACGATCTTCGAGACGCGTCTTGTGATTTAGCAAACCACAATCCATTTTTCGACGGTTTTCGAGACGCGCCTTGTGATTTTGCAAACTGAAATATATCACTCGTTAAAATTTAGCCACTTGAATTCAACTCACCTCACAAAATCAGCGACAGGTTCCAAAAAATAGACTGACAGGATCGCCAAAATGCGTGGCCCTAAATGGCCGGAACGAAGTTATGACAGAGACTCTCCGTGGATAAGTGTCAAGGCAAGGTGTGCTGCTCGCCGATTGACACGCTGATGTGTGAATCTATTAACACACGTTGTAGGCATTTTACTCAAACCCCACACCAGTGACATTTTCCAGAACGTTCCACAAAACGTGAGTGTTGTTCCGGAAACCGTGTCTTAAAAACATTGCGATTTTGTTAGTTTACGAATTTGTGAACGCTTTCTGTGTGTACCACTCGATCATGAAGCCCATAATAATTTGTGTTACAATGCTTGAGCTCTCATTGACATTGAATGTTCCGCAGTGCTTTAGAGCGAATTCTTGAAATCGGCTAATTGCCAATATCCGGGATCACTAACGCACGTGGAAAAATTAGGTTTAGGCAGTACCGCCAACGGGGTGTCATTGGGCCAAAATGTGGTGTGTCCCAAGTAAATGTTACTAAGCTCTAATAGTAAACATTGGAATCAAAGTTTTAATTAGTTTGGTACAAGCTTGAATAATAAATTTACCGCTGTGTGGGGAAAAAATAATGAATTATGAAAATTCTTCAAAGTTATATGTTGTTCAAAATTGGCCCATTCTCACCCCGCACAGGGGGTGACATTGGGCCAAATGAAATAGTTCAGCGGTGACGATGAAACGATCCAATCGTTCATTCAAAATAATTGCCTACATTACGGCTCTTACCAACTATGTAAGGCAAATCAACTGAAGGCTTGGCCCAATTTCACCCCTTTTTTGCGTGCATTGCTCGTTGCTACGAAAAACCAGAACCGTTATATAAATATTAATAAAATTCAATAAAACAACAACAGATTATCGTAACATGATAACCAGGTATCCATCGATCTAAAAACTAGTTATGTAATAGATTTGTGGGGCATTACTGACACTATTTTAATACGGGTTCATTCGCTCAATAGTTTTACATTCAAATTCCAAGCATTATCGTACGAGCACAATTAGTTCTTGGAATTTGTTTTGTGATTTCCTAGACGTGAATTTTAATATAATTTCGAACCGTTTGAAGTTTTCATCAAAATTCGTAACAGTTTCTGAGATATAAGGAGTTGAAACATTTTTCGTTTTTGGCCCAATCTTACCCCCTAGGCCCAATGTCACCCCGAACGACGGTACCAATTTATACTTTTGATTTTGAATTTGTGCCTAAATGACTCCAACGATTGGTTCAGTAGTTTAACAAGTTATTTAGTTTTCCAATTTCTAGAAAAACACTTCCCAGTCCACACGCAGTGCAGTTAAAAATATTTGATATTTCAAAGACAATCTTTGAATTCACGCATGATCAATATTAATTTAAAATCACTTAGGCCGTTACAAATATTTAATTGACTTTTTGTCCTACTAGTCTCCGAAAGGTCAAGGGGGGGGATAATAAAAAATAAATATTAAAATGAAAAAAATCAAAAAACTCCTCGGATTTGTTAAAGAATGTTTTGAAAATCCTAAAAATTATCCGAATTTTATTTTGTTGCCCCCTCAAAATATCATTTTTTGGCAAAAAAAATCCGAGGGGGGGGAGACAAAATGGATTTTAAATATTTGTATCGGCCTTACTTCAAGATCGAACAAAAAGTAAAAACGTTTTAAATTTTAAATTACATGAGATAAGTCAACTTTTATGATAATTTGTTTATTGCACGTTAATAAATTCTCATTACTTGTATGTATTTGTACAGACCCGTATTGCGCCCTTAAAAGTATGTCAGTGTTTACTTCGTCAAATCGAGTTACAATCAATAAATAGTATTGGAAAGAATAGTATCAACATCTCATATAAACAAGTAAACCCATTTTATTAAAAATGTAATTTTCTCTACAATTCGGCTGGTGGATTTGAAAATTATGCTCACATAATATTTTTTTTTACCAAATAATGTGGAATGTGTTGAAGAAAAAAAGAGTTTTTGCTCCAAAATTAATTATCACAACGGTGGAAATCCAAAATAAATAGTGTGATGAAAAGGAAGAACATTCAAACAAACGTTCCAAAGAAAGATAGGTTGTGCGTAGGCTGAGAACTCTGAATCGGCGAGAAAAACGGAAAGAGCAATGTTGTCTTGATAAGAAGGGAAGTGAGAAATTTGGAATTTATGGGAGGTGGTGAAAGTTGGATGTTTTAAGTCTGAGTACATGAAACGGGAACGGGGTCAGACGAACCGGAGCAAGAGGGATTGTGTGCTGAGCGCGCACCCTAACCCGGCAAGACGGGTAAGAGATTAGTTTTCGGATTGTGTAAGAGGGAAGAAATTGAAGAGTTGTGATTGCAAACAGAAAATAAAGTTAAAGAAAGAGGGAAAAAAAATTAAGATGATGAGATTGATAAATCAAAAAACGGGTGAATGATATAGCAAGTGTTGCATGCCGCAATGCGTTCGACCTCTTGAGTGCCAAATCGGATGAATGTAACCCGCCATCATCTAGCGAAAAATGCGACAAAACGACATTGGCAGTAATTCAACAAACGATATTTATGGTCGTATGACATTCGGCCAAATGGCATGTTTTGGCCATATGACCTGTTCGACAAACAACATTTTTGACCAAATGACCCATGGGGAAAATGGCCCTTTCTACCAAAGTACGGTTTCGGCCAAACGGTATCTGCGACAAAGTTAATCAGTTAACTTTTTAGTTCTGCCTAATTCCTCATGCGATTTTTCGTGTTCTCCTGTGACGAAATAATCTCACACAAGACTTTTTTTTTTTCGTATAAAGCGAATGACGCTAATATAAACTCGTGAGCGCAAGCTCGCCGGATAATTAAATGTTGTGCCTCATAATTTCCTTCCCGTTTTGTCTTCAGATGTTCAGAAAGACAAATCGCGTATTTACTAGGGTGGGTTTACCAATTGTCGCCATACATAAGAACAACTATTTTTTTTACAAATAAGTAAAAGGCATGTGGGTAGACTTTATATATCAAGTGAAAGGTTTTACTCCCTGCTCCTTAGAATAGCTGTGAAACCCATAATACATAAAATTTGTTATTATCCTCGTAATATATTAATCCGTAATAGGAACGCATGCACCAGATGTGGCACTATTCTTAATTTTGGTTCCTTAAATTCCATTGTTTTCTAATGGGATTGGTCAAATAGGGACCACTAGTTTGACAACTGGTGCAAAGGACGTCAAAAATTAAGCAAAATCAATTTTTACAATTGCTTTGCTTGTTTTGGAGGAGATCAAAGGTGTTATCGTATCATATGAATATGCTTTATCGATATGAACTTGGTTTGCGGAGATTTGATTGGCCATTTGGCATATAAAGCACTAGTGCGACAACTGGTGCTATAGCCACGACTGGTACATCTAGCCTATATTCACAAAATTCAGATCCGAGACGGGATTTGAACCTTTCAAACCATATTAAAATGTTTAGAACGCCCACTATAACCACACCACCACAAGAACTGATTGGAAGTTAAGGTGATTATACAATCAAGCCATGTGGTGAATTTTAAATTCACCACACGGTTTTCTACTGCTATTATCAAAAGTTCAAATCTAGCATAATAATTTTCGTACAATGCTGAAATTCAAGTCGATTGTTTAGCATAAATAAGCAAATGATCTATGGATGTTTTTATCCCCACGGGCATTGTGGTTCTCTTAATTCGTGCTCTTGAAAAATCACTAGAAAAAGCACGTGGTTTCCAAGATGGCCGATTTGTGGCTTTGTTGTATAACCACCTTAAATGAATAACAGCCGTATCGTGATCCATCGTCAGATGCAATCAGTTTGAAGGAGCAAATCTAGCGCTTTTCATGAAACATGGAAAGAAGGATAACAAATTTTCGTCTCATCGCTAGAGTCACATCCGGGTTCCGTTTTTCACTCCAGATAAGAGTTAACGTACCTTCGCCCGGCTTAGCTTACTTTATTTCGACTTACAATCCGGGACCGGTTGTGCGCAATTGGCGACACTTTTTGAACGGTCGGTCGTAATTGAACCATCGACGATTGATTGGCGATTTGAATAGTAGTAAAGCGATGTCAGCTCAGTGATGCCCAAAGGCGAAAAAAGCTTAAAAACACTGCAGATTATTTCTTATTTTTGTATTTCATCAGCAACAAAAAAAAGGGTTTTTGTTATTTCAAATATTGTTATTATAGGACTGTAAAATGAGAAATGGAGCTCTAGGTTTTGCTGAACTTGCAATCCTTCAAGAGATCGTGCCAGCAAAAAGAGCATAGCGGAAAAAGATTCCTGCAATGTGAAACTAGCATTTTCCCACATTCGCATAATTTCCTGTCCCAGTTCAGATGCACACGCCTTTTCAAACGAACGTGACACGTATCGTAGGAGGAAAACCACACATGATTAGTTTCCTTGCTGCTGTCATCATTCTTGGTTCTATTTTCTTCCTTTTCCAGCCGTTGTAAAATGATATGAAATCCACCGGTTTGAAGGGAACTCAGAACCACATTACACACAACGCCCAATGCGAAGGTTCGTCGTATCGTTTCTTGCCGGGAAAATGAAAAGAACGACCACGATGGCAGCGATGGCCATCACATTGCTTTCACTGGATGGAACCGATTTCAAACGTAATTGAAAATTTCTAGCATACGCCGTCCACCACTGATGGACAACGTAGAATGGCACATCAAATCTAAACGGTCACCCCTTGGACTCACGAACTGTATTCAAGTGGAAAAAAAGTGCTGATGATAGTGGTCCATTCAACCAAACCTTTCCACTGCCGGGGCGGTCAAAACAGGATGTTTAAGCCTATAAGGGAAAAAACATAATAGAATTCATTCAAGGCACCCTTTTCTGTCCTCGTCAATAGCATTGTAGGATTGAACCGAAGAGAAACAGACCCAAAGTATCAACTGTTACAGTAGGGACTATTCCAGTCTTCGTTGAATTGTATTGTTCGAAGCTGCAAAGGAAAAGTTTTATGAAAAAGAACTCATTTTGGTTTAGCTTTCCTTGCATTCAGTTTGAAGAATAGCTATAGGCTTGAGTGGTAGGGTGGTCTCAGTTTAAAACAAATTGTAAAGGTGATTATTACTTTTGAAACAGTTGTATAAAATGCTTCAAGCGTGGAGAAAACAAAGCCCAAAACGAAACTCAAAGTCATTAAAATGCTCATAGACTCCACTCCAGATCTACACATAGAAGATAGAAGAGTTTCACAAAAATATGCAAAGCTCTTTGAAACTTTTACAATCAAATAATTTGACGAACTAAATCATATCTTTTCGTTTGTAATTTTAATAAATATTGAATGATTAGAAAAGCGCTTCAAGAAGCACGAAAATATCCGATAGTTTTATTTCCAAATTTGAATGGCTGCAACAAAACATCACTACAATATTATTCTACTACTTGCAATAAAACATGGAGATCCGATATATGTTCATCTAAAAATTCTAAAAACTCCATCTAGTTATTTATGGAGCATTACTCCAAGCCAAGCTCACTGGTTAACTCAGCTTAACAAAAAGCTAATCAATGAAGTTGAAACTTTCCCGAGAAACTCGAGCAGCAGATGATCTTCAGTAAATGAGGAGCAAATCGAACTGCGTTCAATAGCAAACCATTTGCTCTTTGCAAACCTTCCTCGCAAAAGGCAGTTTACTCAACTTAGTTTCAAAATAATCTACTCATCATCTTGAGAGTCAACTGTTCCATTATACTTGTCAAATCAGCAGACTTTGTTTCCACTTTCTTCATTGAAAAATTGCAAAATAATATTGAAATGCTAAAAACAATTCTGGAGATGGAAATGCTTCATCAAGTTATTTAGAAATAAAAGTCCAAGCACTAAAATCTTCAACAATGTCGTTATAAATAAGCACATGAACCGTCTAAGACGAATTAAGTACTGTCCATTTAATTCCACCAGTTAATTTTCGTTATCTTTGCAGATACGTATTTCGACCACAACTGTGTGGTCGTCTTCAGTGCCTTGTACTTGACTCGACTCGAAATACGTATCTGCAAAGATAACGAAAATTAACTGGTGGAATTAAATGGACAGTACTTAATTCGTCTTAGACGGTTTAATACATTCCACTAAAAGAGCTTAATATATTTTTCTAAGCACATGAATTGATTTAACTATGTACAACAAAACCTAGGATTCTACATTGTTATTTTTATCACATGTATATAAAAGTTCCTCACATAATTCGAATAAGACTCCAATCTAAATTTTATAACCGGTGTTCGAAATTGCAGGCTTTATTTCAATGCCGTAAACTTCGTATCGAAAACCAACGTCATCTAAACGATTCAACAAGCATTCGAAACATTCCTTCTCGAACAAACTGTCCTGACCCATGAAAGCGCATTTCAACCGATTTTCAAGGACACACAAAACCCCAAAAGCATTAAATTTATATTCGATTTATACGCACCTCTTCGCACGTCTATCAATGGGCTGATTATTCCACGAAAGACGCGAACCATAAGAGTCGTAGGCATAGCATTCACCCACCTCCCAATCAGACAGAAGCTGCTACAACGCACTCAGCTGGATGCCTGTTGAATACGACCCAAAAGAAAATAACGCCCACTCAATCCTACCTCGCCTTTCCCAATGAATCTTCCACTAGCGCAGCTTTTCCTAAATATCTTATTTGCATGAATGGCTTGCTAATAATTTTCCGTTTTCTTTCGTGCATGATATTATTGGTGTTTCCTTTTTCCCTTTTGTTGGGGCTCACTTTTGCGACTTTTGCTTTTCCCCCTGATCTACAACAATGCTTTATCCCACAACAGACGACGAAGACAATTCCGGTAATAAGGGTCAGCACCATATTTATTAGGGTGATCCACATCAACGTTATCATATTCACCGTTTCATAATCGCCATCATTTCAGGACACCCAAAATGTGAACGCATGTGGTCACCGGAAACACCCCAATTAGTCGATCTAAATATGGTTCCTGTTTCCTTTTCTTTCGCGCACCGACTCCATTCCACAGTTTGCCCACTACAAGGAGGAGATGTACCTGCAGGCCCAGCGGGTGTTCAACGTGTCCGCCGATCGGCACTACCGATTGCTGCATGCGGCCACCGAGGAGAAGCCCAAGATAATCGTGCTCACCGTTGTGGTCCAGGAAGCGGACGGACTCGAAGCGAAGGATGCTAACGGTGAGTGTGAACTTTTGATATCACTTGAAGGTCATTTTTATGCCTGAAATTGTGGGAGCTTGTATGCAAATGATAACGAAAAAATGTTATCGCCTAATATCGGAAGCCATACATTTTCAGCGGCAGGAAGAGCGGCTACAGAAGGACACTGGGAAGAATACAACTCAAATCTGAATACATAATTAGTTTGGAAAGTCCTTATTAAAAACTAGCTTTAAGGAAGACATCGTCTCACAGTTCTGTATTAAAAACTTTCAAAATCTATATACAATTTTGTATATACAAATTCGGAGGTGAAAATCTCAATAAAAAACAATAATTGTATAAAAGAAATAATTGTATTTGAAGAAGTTGTAAGGAAATTTGTAAGGAAAACCGGAAGAATTTCCCAAGGAAATTCGGAAAAATTCCCCAAGGAAAATCGGATGAATTTCCCAAGAAAGTTCGAAAGAATTTTCCAAGGAAATTCGGAAAAATTCCCCAAGGAAATTCGGAAAAATTCCCCAAGGAAAATCGGAAGAATTTCCCAAGGAAATTCGGAAGAAATTCCCAAGGAAATTAAGAAGAATTTCCCAAGGAAATTGAGAAGAATTTCCCAAGGAAATTAGGAAGAATTTCCCAAGGAAATTCGGAAGAATTTCCCAAGGAAATTGGGAAGAAATTCCCAAGGAAAATGGGAAGAACTTCCCAAAGGAAATTGGGAAGAATTTCCCAGGGACATTCGGAAGAATTTCCCAGGGAAATTCGGAAGAATTTCTCAAGGAAACTCGAAAGAATTTCTCAAGAAAAATCAGAAGAATTTCCCAAGGAAATTCGGAAGAATTTCCCAAGGAAATTCGGAAGAATTTCCAAAGGTAATTCAGAAGAATTTTCCAAGGAAGCTCGAGAGAATTTTCCAAGGAAATTCGGAAGAACTTTCTTGGGAAATTGAAAAATTTCCCAAGGAAATTCCGAAGAATTTCCCAAGAAAATTCGGAAGAATTTCTCAAGGGAACTCTGAAGAATTTCCCAAGGAAATTCGGGAGATTTTCTCAAGTTAATTCGGAACAATTTCCCAAGAAAATTTGGAAAAAATTGAAAAATGAAAATTCGGAAGAATTTCCCAAGGAAATTCGGAAGAATTTCCCAAGGAAATTCGGAAGAATTTCCCAAGAAAATTTGGAAGAATTTCCCAAGGAAATTCGGAAGAATTTCCCAAGGAAATTCAGAAGAATTTCCCAAGGAAATTCGGAAGAATTAATTTCCCAAGGAAATTCGGAAGAATTTCCCAAGGAAATTCGGAAGAATTTCCCAAGGAGATTCGGAAGAATTTCCCAAGGGAAATCTGAAGAATTTCCCAAGGAAATTCGGAAGAATTTCCCAAGGAAATTCGGAAGAATTTCCCAAGGAAATTCGGAAGAATTTCCCAAGGAAATTCGGAAGAATTTCCCAAGGAAATTCAGAAGAATTACCCAAGGAAATTCGGAAGAATTTCCCAAGGAAATTCGGAAGAATTTCCCAAGGAAATTCGGAAGAATTTCCCAAGGAAATTCGGAAGAATTTCCCAAGGAAATTCGAAAGAATTTCCCAAGGAAATTCGGAAGAATTTCCCAAGGAAATTCGGAAGAATTTCCCAAGGAAATTCGGAAGAATTTCCCAAGGAAATTCGGAAGAATTTCCCAAGGAAATTCGGAAGAATTTCCCAAGGAAATTCGGAAAAAAATTTCCAAGGAAATTCGAAAGAATTTCCAAGGAAATTCGGAAGAATTTCCCAAGGAAATTCGTAAAAATTTCCCAAGGAAATTCGGAAGAATTTCCCAAGGAAATTCGGAAGAATTTCCCAAGGAAATTCGGAAGAATTTCCCAAGGAAATTCGGAGGAATTTCCCAAGGATTTCGGAAGAATTTCCCAAGGAAATTCGGAAGAATTTCCCAAGGGAAGTCGGGAGAAATTCCCAAGAGAATTCGGAAGAATTTCCCAAGGAAATTCGGAAGAATTTCCCAAGGAAATTCGGAAGAATTTCCCAAGGAAATTCGGAAGAATTTCCCAAGGAAATTCGGAAGAATTTCCCAAGGAAATTCGGAAGAATTTCCCAAAGAAATTCGGAAGAATTTCCCAAGGAAATTCGGAAGAATTTCCCAAAATTTGGAAGAATTTCCCAAGGAAATTCGGAAGAATTTCCCAAGGAAATTCGGAAGAATTTCCCAAGGAAATTCGGAAGAATTTCCCAAGGAAATTCGGAAGAATTTCCCAAGGAAATTCGGAAGAATTTCCCAAGGAAATTCGGAAGAATTTCCCAAGGTAATGCGGAAAAATTTCCAAACGAAATGCGGAAGAATTTCCCAAGGAATCGGAAGAATTTCCCGAAAGTCGGAAGAATTTCCCAAGGAAATTCGGAAGAATTTCCCAAGGAAATCGAGAAGATTTTCCCAAGGAAATTCGGAAGAATTTCCCAAGGAAATTCGGAAGAATTTCCCAAGGAAATTCGGAAGAATTTCCCAAGGAAATTCGGAAGAATTTCCCAAGGAAATTCGGAAGAATTTCCCAAGGAAATTCGGAAGAATTTCCCAAGGAAATTCGGAAGAATTTTCCAAGGAAACACGAAAGAATTTCTCAAGGAAATTCAGAAGAATTTCCCAAGGACATTCGGAAGAATTTCACAAGGAAATTCGGAAGAATTTCCCAAGGAAATTCGGAAGAATTTCCCAAGGAAATTCGGAAGAATTTCCCAAGGAAATTCGGAAGAATTTCCCAAGGAAATTCGGAAGAATTTCCCAAGGAAATTCGGAAGAATTTCCCAAGGAAATTCGGAAGAACTTCCCAAAGAAATTCCAAAGAATTTCCCAAGGAAACTCCGAAGAATTTCCCAAGGAAATTCGGAAGAATTTCCCAAGGAAATTCGGAAGAATTTCTCAAGGAAACTCTGAAGAATTTCTCAAGTAAATTCGGAACAATATCCCAAGAAAATTCGGAACAATTTCCCAAGAAAATTCGGAACAATTTCCCAAGAAAATTCGGAAAAGTTTCCAAAGAAAACTCGGAAAAATTTCCCACGAAATTTCGGAAGAATTTCCCAAGGAAATTCGGAAGAATTTCCCAAGGAAATTCGGAAGAATTTCCCAAGGAAATTCGGAAGAATTTCCCAAGGAAATTCGGAAGAATTTCCCAAGGAAATTCGGAAGAATTTCCCAAGGAAATTCGTAAGAATTTCCCAAGGAAATTCGTAAGAATTTCCCAAGGAAATTCGTAAGAATTTCCCAAGGAAATTCGTAAGAATTTCCCAAGGAAATTCGTAAGAATTTCCCAAGGAAATTCGTAAGAATTTCCCAAGGAAATTCGTAAGAATTTCCCACGGAAATTCGGAAAATTTCCTAAGGAAATTCGGAAGAATTTCCCAAGGAAATTCGTAAGAATTTCCCAAGGAAATTCGTAAGAATTTCCCAAGGAAATTCGTAAGAATTTCCCAAGGAAATTCGTAAGAATTTCCCAAGGAAATTCCGAAGAATTTCCCAAAGGAAATTCGTAAGAATTTCCCAAGGAAATTCGTAAGAATTTCCCAACGAAATTCGGAAGAATTTCCCAAGGAAATTCGTAACAATTTCCCAAGGAAATTCGGAACAATTTCCCAAGGAAATTCGGAAGAATTTCCCAAGGAAATTCGGAAGAATTTCCCAAGGAAATTCGGAAGAATTTCTCATGGAAAATCGTAAGAATTTCCCAAGGAAATTCGTAAGAATTTCCCAAGGAAGTTCGTAAGAATTTCCCAAGGAAATTCGTAAGAATTTCCCAAGGAAATTCCGAAGGATTCCCCACGGAAATTCGGAAGCACTTTCCACGGAAATTCGGAAGGACTTTCAATGGAAGTTCAGAAGAATTTCCCACGGAAATTCGGAAGAATGTCTCAAGAAAATTTGGAAGAATTTCCCACGGAAATTCGGAAGAATTTCCCAAGGAAATTCGGAAGAATTTCCCAAGGAAATTCGGAAGAATTTCCCAAGGAAATTCGGAAGAATTTCCCAAGGAAATTCGGAAGAATTTCCCAAGGAAATTCGGAAGAATTTCCCAAGGAAATTCGGAAGAAAATTCGGAAGAATTTCCCAAGGAAATTCGGAAGAATTTCCCAAGGAAATTCGGAAGAATTTCCCAAGGAAATTCGGAAGAATTTCCCAAGGAAATTCGGAAGAATTTCCCAAGGAAATTCGGAAGAATTTCCAAAGGAAATTCGGAAGAATTTCCCAAGGAAATTCGGAAGAATTTCCCAAGGAAATTCGGAAGAATTTCCCAAGGAAATTCGGAAGAATTTCCCAAGGAAATTCGGAAGAATTTCCCAAGGAAATTCGGAAGAATTTCCCAAGGAAATTCGGAAGAATTTCTTAAAGAATTTGAAAGAATTTCCCAATAGAATTCGAAAGATTTTCCCAAGGGAATTCGGAAAAATTTCCCGAGGGAAGTTGGAAGAATTTTCCAAGGAATTTCGGAAGAATTTTTCAGAGAAATTCAGAAGAAGTTCCTAAGAAAATTCCGAAAAATTCCCCAAAGAAATTCGGAAGAACTTCCCAAAAAAATTCAGAAGAATTTCCCAAAGAAATTCGGAAGAATTTCTTAAGGGAAGATCCATAAAGTACGTCACGCAAGAATTGGTGATTTTCGACACCCCCTCCCCCCTTTGTCACACTTTTTGTATTAAACCTCTAAAATTTTTGTATGAGTATGAGTTTGTACGTACTTTGTGAATGGCCCCTAAAGGAATTTGAAAAAAATCCCTAAAGAAATTAGGAATAATTAAGATTTTCCCAAAGAAATTCGGAAAAATTTTCCAAAGAAATTCGAAAGAATTTCCCAAAGAAAAACGGAAGAATTTCCCAAAGAAATTCGGAAGAATTTCCCAAAGAAATTTGGAAGATCTTTACAAAGAAATTTGATAGAATTTCCCAAGGAAATTCGGAAGAATTCCCCAAAAAAACGAAAGGATTTCTTAATAAAAATCAGAAAAATCACCCAAAGAAATTCGGAAGAATTTTCCAAAGTAATTCGGAATATTTTTCCAAAGAAATTCGAAAGATTTTCCCAAAGAAGTTAGAAAGAATTCCCCAAAGAAATTCGGAAGAATTCGGACGAATTTCCCAAAGAAATTCGGAAGAATTTCCCACAGAAATTCGGAAGAATTTCCCAAAGAAACTCGGAAGAATTTCCCAAAGAAATTTTGATGAATTTCTCAAAGGAGTTCAGAAGAATTTCCCAAAGGAAATCGGAAGAATTTCCCAAAGAAATTCGGAAGAATTCCCAAAAAAATTCGGTAGAATTCTCCAAAGAAATTCGGAAAAATTTCTCAAAGAAACTCAGGAGAATTTCCCAAAGAAATTCGGAAGAATTTCCCAAAGAAATTCGGTAAAATTTCTTAAAGAAATTCGGAAGAATTTCTCAATGAAATTTGGAAGAATTCCACAAAAAAAAATCGGAGGAACTTTCCCAAAAAAAACTGGATGAATTTCCCAAAGAAACTTGGAAGATTTTTCCAAAGAAATTCCGAAGATTTTCCCAAAGAAATTCGGAAAAATTTTCCAAAGAAATTCGGAAGAATTACCCAAAGAAAAGCGGAAGAATTTCTTAAGAAAAATCGGAAAAATTACCCAAAGAAATTCGGAAGAATTTTCCAAAGAAATTCGGAAGATTTTTCCAAAGAAATTCGAAAGAATTTCTCAAGGAAGTTCGGAAAAAAATTTCAAAAAAAATCGGAAGAATTTCTCAAGGAAATTCGGAAGACTTTGCCACAGAAATTCGGAAGAACTTTCCAAGGATATCCGGAAGAATTACCAAGGAAATTCGGAATGCATTATCACAGCAGCAATGGCATTAAAAATTGTGAATAAATTTCATCATGCATTTGCCTATCTGCTGACATGAGTTAACGTCAAAGCCACAAACTCTTTTTTTTTTAAACCAGTGTGGTAGGGTAGAACGGGTCCATAGACATCATATGTGAATTTGAATCAGAATTCAAAGGCAAGGACAACGTCATCGTACGTCCATAGTATAGTGCTTAATGTGCTATGCTCTTTTTGCAAACCGCTATAAACAACGCAAAACAAACAAAAGATCTAACCATGCAGACGGTAATGCTGCATAAGTGGATACCACGTGTTGCCTCCAAGGAAAAGCCTCCGGGGAACATCAGGCTAAACTAAACAAGGAAACCATTATTGCCACAGAGAACAAAGTCAAGCTGCAAATGCTATTCACTACCAGCCAAGCAGCTTCAGTCGATGGAGATGAAAGCAAATAAAACGAAACTAAATACCATACATATTTAAACGATGCTGGATTTTCTCTCATGCTGACGAGGCCGCCTTTGGCCTCCCAGGGGTTAAAGCAATTAAAAGTAAAATACGAAGGGACTACAGTAGGCAACTGAACGAACACTGAGGGAAATTGTTTGGATGATTCGAAGCTGAGTAGAAACGTCAGAGAGAAAATGGTTTTTCTAATGTGCCCTAATGGTTAGTATAGAGTAATACAATAAGCCCTCAAGTCCTAGAGAAACGAACACAGTGAGAGAAGAAAGGTAATAAAGTAACTCACATGGCGAGCATGAAACGGCAAGGGATCCTTGTGGTTAGGTTTTCCTAAAAGCCTGCCGGGAAGTTTTTGCAACAGGGTTTCCTCTGCTGTGGTGTTATGTGGTTCCGTTACCGACGCACGATTCCATGCCACAGGGTCTCCTGTTGCAGTCCTGGGCTGTAAATGCAGGTTTGTGCAGGCAATTAAATAATTAGTTCTATGCCATGCTGTAGAACAGTGAGGCCAAGCGGAAGCTGACGAGTCTTAGCAACAAGTAGGTGACATTCATTACACATGCCATATGCATACGGTTCGGTTGGATGTGCATCGGAGTATAAGGAGCGCTTGTGTGAAAGTTCTATAATTACCAGTACAATGTCAATTAATTTCATTAGGAAACTTAGAGGTGCTTGTCCTCGGAAGAAGCGGATGCAACGAATGAAAATATAGAACCACGTTTGTGTCACTAACTATGTGATATTGGCACGGTATGGAAAACTCCGATTGCTTTAAGATACATTGGATTAAATTAAACAAAATTCACGATTTACTGAATTGATGTGATGTTGAACTCGGTTGCGCTCATAAATTGGCATTGGATTTTTTAATGTATAATAATAGTCACTGGAACGAATTTCACGATAATCCAAAGCTTCTTTGAATTGTTCAATAAAATCACTTTTTATCAAACATTCATAATAAGACAGTGCCTTGAAATCTGAATTAACGCTACAGGATCTCAAAACGTGTAATATGTCGTTAGCTAAATGAGTTTTTCCAACCAGATGGAAGTCGTGAAGTATTTCATTCACCTAAAATTGAGTAGAAAAAGATTTTTAAGCAAATGTATTGTGCATAATATACTAAACTTACGTCCAAATTGCCTTGTTTGTCGAAATAGTGTAAGCCTCGAAAAATGCAATCCATGTGTCTGTGAAAGTCCTCATCATCTGGAATAACATAATTACGTGCTGCACACCTCACGTCTCGTTTATGTTTATAAAATTTGTTTTCACAGTATTCGAATACTGACTGTCTCGGCTGCTTAATTTGCGGTCCCTGAAACTGAATCAGTCAGAATCAATTTTAAAAATTATTTTGGTCGTTACCAAACAAGTATAAAGCTTTGATGAGCTTTCAGTATCCAACAAAAATAATTTCCGAAGAATATCCACTGATGGTAGAATGCTCTCTCTGAAAGCATAAAACACTGCATCACATTCACCCATGTCAGTATGCTGTTCAAGATTATCTGCCAGTTTGCTCACTTCATCTTCAGTGCAATTCAAGAACTCTTTATATTGCCTATACTGAACCCACAATTGCTCAATCTGAAAATAGCCTGTTTGCTCGATTTCCAGCATTTTGAATCATCGTTATAAACCTACTTGGAAGCGTCCACTATCAACATCCAGCAATTTCAACCGGGACAAAAGATCCCTAACGAAGCAGCTGGTTTTTTGATCCACAGCCAGCTCTGAGAACTCCCACCGGGTCCAATTGAGGATCCGCTCCACTCGTATATCGCCATCCGATTCAATCCCACCGGCATGCTGCTCTATGCTTCTCGTGAAGACAAATGACGTCTCTTCTGGATCAAGTGACTCCGCAACTGCTTCCACAGAAGCAGCCTGAAATGTGAAACAACATTAGACACCTACATCTTCATTAGAAATCGCAAACGGTGATTTGCGATGCGTGCACACACGAGGAACTGGATTATTATACTTACAATACCGAGCATCCACAATAAAGCACAGATTCCGGAGAACGGACTCAGATTCCGCACCGTCAGCGACATGTTGCCGAGCTTGTTTGGTGAATGTAGGTCGAACGCAGCTCAATAGCGAACAGCTGTAATTATTGCATCGATTCGCATATCAGAAACGCTGATAGGACGAGACACTGCTGACGAATCGGAGAAAGAGCTTACGTCGGCAGTTGTTGTTGGATGCTATTCTAGGCACTGCACTCGACAAATGATGAGTTCATTGATGATGTGCACATGGGACGGGTGGAAGCGTGTCTGGAAGGCTGAAACTGATTGATGGGTATTGCAGATTGTTGTCCGAAGCGCTGTAAACGTATACAATCGCCTCAAAACATTTGTTCTACATTCAGATTCAAATCGTGTGAGCATTTTACAGATCCTAATTCATATAAGAGCACAGTAGTAGATAATGAATGTCATCTATTTGATTTATTGTTCTACAAATTTGAGTTTTGTTAAACGATTGGACTAGAAACACCTATTATGTATTTTGAAATTATGTTTACAGTAAAATTCTAAGAACTTTTTTTTCAGAAAGGCATATGTGACTAAAATAAAAACTTGTCAATAAAGAACTAAATAAATAAATATAAATAAATAAATAAAAAAAAATCCATAAATAATGCAAAATTTCCATAAACAATTAAGAATTTTCCACACAACAAAAATAAATTAGCACTTTTAAAAGCAAAAATCGCAATTAAGGTACACTGGGGGAAGTGGAAATGGAAAAATCGATAGTGCATGTTTGAATTAGTGTAAAACCAGTTTAAATGATCTAAATGGGTTCAATCAAAATGGGCTATCAAAAACAGGCAATTTTGCACCAACTGTGCGGTAATTCATACCATTTTGGTCGCTTGAAATTTGTGGAAAGAGATTTTAAAATAAGGAGTTGTTTTTCCACTTAACCCAGTGGGATGGGGTAAGTGGAAAACCCATTTTACCTTGATCTTCAATTGTGATGAGTAGTTACATATAACTAAAATCAATACAATAATTGCTCTGAGTATCTTTTGTGGAATGATTTCATTACCTTAACGGAATAGATACTCAAGGAATTCTCGTAATAGCTGGGGAGGGCTGGTTTTGCCTTCTCGAACACTAAGTGAACGTAAAATCTATATGTTCGCCCCAAAAATGAACTTTTTATAGGAAAAATGGGACTTACAGGGTTATAAACTAATCAACTTAGTTTAACGAATTGAGATGATGTCTGTATGTGTGTATTTGTGTGCGCAAAGCACGTTCAAAATTATCAGCTATTCTTAAGCACTTGTTCTTAACCAATTTGTTCCCAAAAAAAATTGCATTCAACGGCGATACTTGTTATGAATAAAAATTAATGTGAATTATAGAATATATTTACCTCAGTGCTATTTTTAACTTTTTTATACATTTTTTTATATGTAAAACATGTGAAAGACATCAATACCGATAGGTGGATTAATCAGGCATTTTCTCATTTATATTAGTCCAATCACCACTGGAATCACAATGATAACAAAGAAGGAACATATTAAGATTCACAGCTATCGAAATAAACCCTGGAGGGAAGAAAAACATTTGCGTTATTAGAGCATTATCCACTTCCCCCGCAGTGTTTGATACCAGGGGTAAGTGTAAAATCTTTGAATTATTTGCTTTCATGGTACAAACCACTACAAATTGAAGGAGATTAGTTTAATTGTATTGTAATAGTAACCTGTGATATAAATTCACTTGAAAAAGGGACAATGGGTGCAAATAAGAATTGATTTTATGAATGCAAAAATCAACTTTTCGCGAAACCTTAAATTATAGTTCAAGCGTTAACCGTGTTAGTGTATGTATTATACAAATTTCAACATAGTATTAGTGTGAGCATCAAAGTATATTCTTGCATAATGTTATGATGTGGTAAAAACTGTAAAGTATGTACAATTCCAATTTTTCGAGTCGATTTTTCCACTTACCCCCTTTTTCCACTTCCCCCAGTGTACCTTATAAAAGAAAAAATTTGCATAAAAAGAGTATAAAATACAAAACATCCATAAATAAATCAATATTATCGATTGACAATTACAAAATTTTTCACGAAATAAATATTTTTTTAACAAAAAAAAATTTCTACGAAAAAACCAATAAAAAGCAATAAAAATATGGAAATTTCTATAAAGAAATACTAAAAAGCAATAAAACTGAGCATTTTTCCATAGATTACCCCTTCCTTAAAAGCGTTTAAAGTTCATGGAAAATTATATCAATTTTATTGCTTTTATGGAATTATTATGGAAACTTTCAATTCTTTATGGAAAAAATATTAATTTCGTGGAAAATTTTATAGGTACCGTCAACTGGGGGGAAGATGATCATTGAGGTGAAGATGATCATTTGATGTATCAGTCAAAAGTGCCATTTTTTTTTATGAAACGGTAGTCAACAATATTCTCCGTTCAAGTAATGTTACCGCTAGGTAGAAATCCGAGTTTTTCGATTATAATCATGAAAATGTATTTTTTGTGGAAGAAAGAGAGAGATAGTCATAAATGACACTATTTTCGCTTCAAATATTGACTTCGAAGACTTCTTCACGTAGTAAATTCAACATTCATACAAATAACCTAGTGTTTTTTGACTACTAGGTCATAATGATTCTTGTAGAGCTGTCTTGATCAACTTCACCCCAAACCAGATTACTCAAAAAATGTGTGATAATTTAATTTATTTTAATAAATGCGAACGCATTTCAGAAAACTAAAGTTGTTGATTATTGCAACGTATAGCAGTACATTTTTTGAAAATATTTGTTTCGATTTAAAATGTAAACACACATTGTTATTGCATGTTTTGTCTTAAAAATGATCATCTTCCCCCCAGTTGACGGTAATTGTATATTACCAGTACCTTTTGATTAATTTATAGAAATTTTGTATTTTTCTCGTGGAACATTTTGATTTCTTTATGGTAAAATCTTTTTTTATAATTGCAATTTTTACTTTTGAAAGTGCTTTTTTATTTTTGTTTTAAGAAGAATTTTCAATTGTTTATGGAAATTTTGCATTATTCGTGGATATTTTTTTATTTATTTATTGCTTATACCCTGATTTCTTTATTGGCAATTTTCTAATTTTGTATGGACAATTCCTAATTCTTTTTTTTTTTTGCCGCCATTCTTAAGGGCACCTTATATTGAAACATTAAACATTGAGGTATACACAGTAAAATATTGAGAAAATTATCCACGACGTAATTCATCGTTGAAGTAAAATTCGGAATTAGAATGTGTATCAGATCATAATTTTAAGCTTCTGTAATGTAAATGATAAAATCATTTATATTTCAATTCAATATATCTTAATTATACATGATTCTGCCGGAAACCTTGGTGTGCGAGCACTAGGGTGGTCGGTATTGGCCATTTTTGACAAATACCGATATTCGGTATTGGGTGGAGTCGATCCTTCGAAAATTCCTCAAAGAAATGAAATCGGAAATTCCTTCAAAGGTATTCTGAGAATTGCTTTGTAATTTCCCTCAGGAATTCCTTCGGAACTTCCTCCAGAATTTCATTAATAATTTCTTTTAGGGTCTCCTTCGTAGAGTGAAGAGATGATTTTAATTCGTTAATTTCTTTAGGCGAACTTTAGGTAAACTTTTTAAGGAATTGTTCTGGATTTTTTTTTTAGAGCTATTCCAGCATGTATGGGTGTCAGTCACCAGCACAATTTGTTTTCCGCATTCAGAACGGACATATTTTAGCAGCAAATCATTTTTCACAGAAGAAAACTACTAGGGCAAGTACATTTTCACAATTTCATATTATTGCAGGAAAACGATGTAAATAATGTTTATTGAAGAAAAAAGTCATTGGCAGTTTGACAGATGGTTAACAGAATGAAGCTTACTGTAATCGCATATTTGTCCCATAATGGATTTACTATCTATATGGGACAGGTATGCAACTACATGCCGTTTAGCTGATATATGTAGGTGAAAACATTTCGAGATTTTTTATGCGGACGGCAAAATTTGAAATACCAAAAATGCCGGTATTTTCCGTTTCTAATACCGGTATTTTCGATACTCAAAATTGGCCGGTAATACCGGTATTACCGGTTTCGGTACTACCGGTTAGACCACCCTAGCGAGCACGTGGCTGTCAAAATAAATCAAATAAAACCCCATTCCATTTCATGCAAACCGCAGCTGGAACCTAATTTATTCACATAAGCGTCCACCAAATGTATAGGGGGAGATCCCCCAGTGGCGGACACATAAGCCATTTAACGAAAATCTCACTAACTAGGGGAACTGCTCCTTGAATTCATACCATGTACCCAAATCAATACCATTCGAAAACAAAGAATTGGTGCGCTAATTGTTTTATTTCTCATTTTTGTGAATTTTTTCAGCAGTGAGCACGCCGGAAAACAACAAAACACGACACAAATTGAGCCTAAATCGCCTGTTTTGCGAATGTTATTGATATAGGAGCATGTTATTAATAATGGATCAGATACCCTATACGGATTATGTTAACTGGTATACCATATACACAAAATATGATCATTGATAAATCATACAAACTATACATCAGCATTTGAACACGTTTTGCGACAATGTATTTTAATGATGAATTTTAGTGGAAAATTTCACCTTTCAGAAAAGCGTACCCTAGTACCGGACACTTTTGCATCATATTTAAATACATATAACAAGTTGCTATTATATGAGTAGAGACATCATTTAGAATAGCAATATTTTTCGCTTGCTTTGAGTTGTGGATATTAAAATGTGTTAATAGAGTTTATTCGACTCTCTAGCTAAATTTCTTACATCCTACTCAGAATTCTCACCTTTTTTCAATGCCATCTTCAAATTCTCGTTCTATTATTTCTGTGGCTTCCTGATACTTTAGTAAGAAGAATTAATTAAATTTTAGTAAGTTTAACAAAACAGGTGTAAAAATTATTATTTGCTTACATAAGAATCTCACTATCCGGACAGCTGGGGGACAGCTGCCGGATAGACGAAATTGATTTTGCACCTCAATTACATAACATATCTAACAAATCATGATATTGACTATCTCTACGTGATTAGAATGACCATCTCTACGTGATTAGAATGCTTCCGATCGAATTTGATCTTGTTGATTCAAACCTTCTAAAGTAAGGTAAAACAAGAAAATTTTGACCATTTTTTTTTCAATCCTAAATTTTGAACAAAGCTTTCAACCTAAAGATCAAATTTTTCCTACAGGTAAAGGACTTTGAAATAGCTATCCTTTGCACTACATTATATGGTGGAAGGACCTCTGCAAGTATCGTTTTGAGAAGTGTCCGGTGTTGGGAGGTGTCCGACGCTGGGGGATCTCCCCCTATATACGGATATCCCAATAAGATGATCGTCCTGTCGCCGAATTTCATCGCTATAACTCAATGATGTGTGGACATTTCGGCGAGAAATCTGTGATGCATTCAGCATACTGAGTCTCAAACAATTCCGTCTTGAATGAGTTTCCATGTCATGTAAATTTAAACTATCGTTTAGCCTGATGAAGAATAATCGATTCACCAAAACGCTTAACCTGTTACACCTAGAAATACTACAATAAGATATCCGCGAAGACGCCATCTTGTTTCCAATCGAACCGTCAAAAGCGGTTCCAATTCGACTTATTTACATTTTGCATCCATAAGAAGCAAGCAAAAAGTTCAAGTGCTGCCAGTCTTATTTTGACGAAATCATGCATTTTCATACTTTGCCATTTCGACAGTTTTTCACTCCACCGGTCTCTGGTTATAGGGTTGCTAGTTACACCTTGGTAGACTCGATATCGAGAGGCGGAAAACCCCGAGAGGCTTACAAGTTAGTCTCTTAGTCCGCGGACCAAAGTTCAATCCCCATGCTTTGCTCATATTTTTTTCCCATGCTCTGCTCTCAGACTGAATAATGCTCATCAGGGATTTCGCTTGATCTCATTTAATTCCACCACTGAATGATCTCATTTAATTCCACCACTTAATTGTTACTTTAACAGATACGTATTTCGAACTCAAGAGTAAGGCCGTCTTGATTGTCCCGTACTTGACTCGACAAGTCAACAATTCTTCGGAATTTTCACGGGAAAACGATCGGAATTTCCTCAAAATAAAATCTTCGAATAGTGTTGCGGTCATTGTAGATTCGGCCAAAATCTACAATTATGTGACCCTATTTCTCCACACACCTGGCCACGTCCTTACACAAGTTTTTATTTTACGATTATTCCAATTATAATCGAATCTTCATCAGCCGACATTGTAGGGGTCATTCACACATTTAGGATGAGGAACAATCTTTAATTATTGAGCTCCAGAGCTGCGAGCCATTACCACTATGTCACTCACGGTAGCCGAACATGCATCGCTATTTCACTTCGTTTTTTGACATGACACCATTACATAAGCCTACTGTAGAAAAAACGGATTGTCATTTCTCACCCAGATTACACGATAGGAGCATATTTGAAGAGTTTGCCCAGAGTTCTTATATCAGGTTTCACTCACTTCGACAGTGGATGCGAGAGGTTAGCGCGGGGGTGTAAAATTCATTTTTAGTGCAAAACGTAGATAAACTCGGTGACTGCCCCATTCAAAAATCCAAGATGACCGTTTCCTGTAATGTATTAATTTTGATCATTACAATCTTCTACACTTGCTTATAGAGGAAGCTGCATCCTGCATTAATAGAACATACTGTGCTTGAAAATTCCATGTACTATGCCTTTGTGTTGCAATTCCGGCAACGTATACACAGCAACAAATGCATTTAGCGAAAACCTAGAATGCTTAATTAGGTTCTGCAGCATATATGTAACCTCAATCTGATGACAGATTAGTAATTCTTCTGGTTGGACTCAGGGGCAGCCAACCAATCAATAACTCAAACCTTGTCAGAGTCAGTGGATAGTACTACTGAACTTTAAAAATCGACCGAATTAGGTGACCTAGGTATCAATTCACGACATTGTTGAGTTCTTTTAAAAGGTCTATCGCTGTTATCTGGAAATATGATTTGTTTGGTACTATTTGTCTTCTTTGATATGATTTAGGTGCATTGATATCTGAAAGAGAGAAGACAGCTCGCTTTGTTTACGTTCATCCTAATTAGATTCTGCAGCACAACGTCACGAATGAATTCGGTCCTCGTCGAATGAACTTTTTTAACAGTTCAGTAGTAATTTCCACTGACTCCTACAAGGATCGGGTTCGTGGTTTGTTGGCTGCCTCTGAGTCCCAGGGATGCCAGACATACAGACATTTGGTCTTGCATACAGACATCATACAGTTTACAGACATTATACAGACTTTTGATTTAAGTTACAGACTTTTACAGACATTTACAATTTTGACAAACTTTGGGCTGCCAAACAGATTCCTCTTGGGCTATCTGATTAAACAATTTTGGGTTTTCAAACAAAATCGTTAAGAGGATTTCGTACGAAATTCTATAAGGTTTCCAAACGGTATCATTTTGGAATTCCGAGCGAAGCTTCTCAACGGGCTTTTAGGCTTTCGAAAGGAATCACTCTGGGCTTCCCAAAGAAATTCTTTTGGACTTCCAAACGGAATTCTGATGCGATTCTGAACAAAATCATTCTAGAAATCCGAACGGAATAATTTTGGTCTTTCGAACGGAATCCTTTGGACGGAATACTTTTGATCTTCTGAACGGAATCTTTTGGACCTTGGAAAAAAAATATATTTGGGCTTTCGATTTTAGCGTTTTGAGCTTCTGAACGGAATCTTTTTCTGCTTCTGGACAAGAGATTCTGATAAGAATACTCATAGGATTTCCTACCGAAGCTCATGATGAAACATGATTTTGTTAGGAAGCACAAAAGAAATCGATTCGATAACCCAAAAGAGTTCTTTCTGAAGCCAAAAAGAGCTCCGTTCAGAAAACCAAAAAATCTCGGTTTGTAAACTCAAAACAGGAATTCTATTATGTTTCTGAACGAAATTCTTTTGGGCTTCCAAAACAGAATTCTTTTGGATTTCTGAACGAAACCTTGTTGGACTTCTGAACGAAATTATTTTGGACTTTACATTCAAACGGATTCCTTTCAAATTTTCGAAAGAAATACTTTTGGAACAGAGCTCTTTTGGATTTCTGAACGGAACCTTGTTGAACTTCTGAACGAAATTATTTTGGACTTTAGTTTCAAACGGATTCCTTTCAAATTTTCGAAAGAAATACTTTTGGAATTCCGAGTAGAGCCATCTGGGCTTCTGAATGCATTTTTTTCTGTTTCTGTAAAAGGGATATCCTTTTGGGATTCCGAAGCCTGAAAAGATTCCGTTCGCAAGGCAAAAGCTCAATAAAGAGTTCCGTTCGGAAGCCCATAAATTCCCAGACCAGAAAGACCAAAAGTTCTCCGATTGTAAACCCAAAAGATGTCCGTTCCGTTCTTTGGGGTTCCAAACGGATTTATTCCTTTTGTGCCTCTCCTCTTTTGGACTGATTTTCAGTAAGAAAATTGCGTAAATATTATCAATTTATGCTAATGTAACAACATACATATTGATAAGAACATTATTCAAAGCTTTTTAGTGGAATATCTTCACTAGTATTATCCTATTTAATTCCATCACTTGATTGTAACAAAATACGTATTTTGACCTCAACAGCAACCTTACTTGTCTTTAGTATCTCGTACTTGACTCGACTAAGTCCTACACAAACATTTTGATTATTGATATCGATATTTAACGTTGTCAATAGAGCATGATTTTTGAATAATTTTCTAATTCCTGTATCTTCTAAACTCCAGAGTCTATTATATATAGAGTTGCGCAAAGAGTAAAGCCAAATCTACTTATTAAACTGTCAAACCATCTACCTATCGAGTGAAGTAAACAAATGCATGTTGGTAAGGCGGTTATCACCTAATGATTGTTATGGCGAATTTAAACGCAGGAATTGAAATATATTGGATTTGGTCTAGAAACAGCTTCAAAACACTTTAATACACCCCCCAATAAAGTAGCAACAAGAAACTTACATGTTTGCACTCTGACTTGGTAATCGAATTAAAAAGCTTCCGATGTGAACACTCCCGTGAAATCACTTGAAGGGTTGAACAAAAATGAAAGTTGACAACAGAATAACTAAAGCATCATTCAGAATAAGTATGAGAAGATCCTCTTTGCGCAACTTTAAAATCAGAAACTTTGCTAAACTCCATACAGACAAATACAGACATTTTGCTGAGATTGATACAGACTTATAAAAATTGTATCTGACATCCCTGCTGAGTCCAACAAGAAGTACTATTAATCTAGCACCAGATTGAAGTTACATACAGTCGCTGCAGAACCTAATGTCACCGCGAACCGGTGAATATATTGAATATATTTACAAAATAGCGAGGTTTTAGACAATAAATTTGACCAAATAATAAACATTGTAAATATAAATACCATAATAGCGAGTGATAGAGTGCGCGTGTTTCTTCAACACACAAAACAATCGTGCGTTAAACGAAATGTTTGTTTTTCTTTGTACGGGTAGGTGAAGTAATCAACAATCGTCAGCAAGTAAAGTGAAGTAATCAGTAGGGGAAGGTGGGGAGACTTGATCCCCATGGAGACTTGATCACTTGATCATGTTTTATCGAGAACTAAAGTAGTTTTGTTCTATCGTATTTTTTAGTGTAGATCCTCTAGACAAATGACCATTATGTGGTTATTTTTTGGATTGACAAACTTATTTATTATGCAGGGCGGTTTGTATATTTTGGGGAAGGGTCATTTGGTCGAAACCCATTCGGTCAAAAGCCATTTGGCCGAATCCCACTAGGAAGTGTCATTTGGTCCGTAGGGTCGTTTGGTCGAAACGATCGTTTGGCCGAAAGTGTCGTTTGGCCGAAACGGTCGTTTGACCAAAAAGGTCGTTTGGCCAAAAGGGTCATTTGGCCGAAAGGGTCATTTGGCCGAAAGGGTCGTTTGACCAAAAGGGTCGTTTGGCCAAAAGGGTCGTTTGGCCGAAAGGGGCTTTTGGCCGAAAGGGTCGTTTGGCCGAAAGGGTCATTTGGTCGAAAGGGTCTTTTGCCTAAAGGGTCATTTGGTCGAAGGGGTCGTTTGGCCAAAAGGGTCGTTTGGACGAAAGGGTCGTTTGGCCGAATGGGTCATTTGGCCGATTAGGTCATTTAGTCGAATAGTTCACTAAAAAGAGAGCAATTAGGAATGAGAAGAGATACGTCTCACTCACAAAAGTGGGTAGTGGGACGTCTCTCTTCTCATTTCTATTTTCTCACTTTTCAATAAACTATACGGCCTAATGATTTGTTCGGCCTAGTGGCATTTGGCCAAATGGCTTTCGGCCAAATGACCCTTTCCCGTATATTTTGACTCTCTTGAAGATTTTTTTATAGGCCACGCAAAATTTGAACAACTTTTCATAACAATGACCAAATGCGTTCGTTTTTTCACAGCACGAAGCCATAAATATGTTTAATGTTCTTAAAAAAATGTCAACATTTCATCAAAGTTTTATGATATTTGGATTTGAAGTTATTGCCTCAATATGGGGACACCTGATCCCCTTTTAGTCACCCATACAAAAATTTGGCGAAAAAATTCAAAAAAATATATTTTTTTTTGTAGATTTGACAGATTTGATGAAGGGTTGGCAGGAAAAACTATGTATTGCATAGATATCATAGAAAAGGGATCAAGTCTCCCCAAATTTTAAAATTGCATGTGCTGTCGAATTCAATAACAAAAATCGTTCATGTATACGCACAGCAATCCAAAAATTCCACGTATTTTGAAAGAAAAATATTTAAAAATATGAGGATGCCCCCTTTCTAATTTTATCAAAGCAAGTTCTTGGAGAGGGATCAATTTCCCCCGAATATTTTAAAAGTCAATTTTTGACAGCACTCCAAAAAATCGATTGTATATCAATAACAACAATAATTTAAGGACTATCATACATCAGTAAAGTTAAATACTATATTTCTTAGAGAGTCATTGTGGAAATCGCGTATGTTTATTTATTTTTGGCTGTGATACATCGGAAATCAGAAAAGGAGATCGAGTCTCCCCAGTCTCCCCTAATCAGCGCTAGCTCGATCGTGTTATTTATCTAACATCCCAGATTTCTCGTGGAAGTGCAGATGATTAGTCAGCTTTCATCAAAGCGAGTATCACGTCAACATTTTCCTACCTATTTCCTGCATTCGGACACGATCGGCGCTGGTATTGCTTAATTTTGGGTCACCAGTTCTTACATATTGATGTTAGTCCCAAACATCATCTGTGGGTTCTCTGTGTAATAACAGCTGATCTGCCAATAACTAAGTTGAAACCGTGGGCCGTCAATCATGCTCATGCTCTTGGATATCAGTCAGTTGAATATTATGAACATTTAGACCATGATTAGAAAGACTACAATGAATACAAAAATACAATAAATAGGATAAAATACCCAATAGTGGAGGGACTAAGCACGTTCCACCACTATTTGTTGCTTCACATCAAGTCTATACTTTATTTCACTTATTACAAGAGTGCATAAGAAAGATCATTAAATATATTTCAACCGAAAAGTGTTGTAATTGCAGCAGCATCCATTATTGCCGCCTAAAATAGTACCTCCAATTATTGGTGCAGTTTTCATATTAGACTGAGATGAGAAAAATGACTTTCACAGATGGAGATTTGTGTCACCTCATGTAGTTTTTAAATTAGATTCTATCGTGATCCACCTCAAGAAGTCCGTTCACCATTCATTTATAAACCTGGATACGCCAACATGTTTTTCTCTTTCAATAGCTACTGCTTTAGCGTAGATTTTAACAGGAGCTTGTTCCTCATACATACACCCGTGAAGGACAAATAAGTCGATTCAACTAAGTACGAGATCCTAAAAACGGGTTAACTTTTGCAATCGAAGGGATTGTACGACATAATCAAATAAAAAAAGGTGCAGCCCAGGAGGGCCTCACTCAGAACAGAGTAATCTCCCAAGTAGTAGGATTAAATGGAATAATATTTACTCGTCTTACAGACAGGAGATTAATAACCCGACTAATTCACCGAAAATAAAGACGATGCTCATATTAAACTTAGTTGGAAAATCTGAGAATGGAGTATCCAAGAAATTATTCATAGAATTCTTAAGAAAATGATATCAATCTCAATTTGCAAGCCGTTTAAACAAAAGCCAATATACGCACTATGTTTAGATAGAAACCACTGCAGCGGAGTCATAAATAACGTAATTCCCAACAAATCTGCACATATAAGCTTCCCATTGACTTGAAGCTGTGTCCTTCCGTGTTCGTGTTCCAGCAGTTTCTTCTCCTAGCTTCCCACGCTACTTTCAATGGAGCGTGGTGGGATTTATGTCGAACATCGTCTTGCACACACAAATAGTTCCGAGTGACGAGAGCCACACGCATATCACATTGGTACACAAGCCTCCTGCCATTGTCGTAACCCTCGGTACATTGTTCACGGTTCTAACACACGGAAACAAGTAGCTTGCAAGAGGAACCATCATCCGGATCCGGCCAGCAGTGGCCAGACCAACAAAAGCGACGATGCTTTCAAAGCCAGAATAGATATGACGTCCCGAATAACAATCGTCGTAAATCAACACACACTCCATCGAGCTGGAAGAGCGCACTTTTCGCCAACCATTCACTGGTAGTGGTCCATAGATAGCAATTTACTGCGAAAAGAGATTGAATTTTATCAGTATTCCAGCCTTCATTTTTTTTCTCTGCTCAACTCATCCTGAGGAAATAAAGTTACCTTGACAAGAACTATTATAAATATGTATGTCGAAGATATGACAAAAAACTTCCGTTTCTTATATCACGCATTATTTCCAGAAAAAAACTGATAGTGAAGTAAACGAGGCACAAATCGGCCAAAGCAGAAGTCACCACATTAACATTTTGTAGTTGATGAATTTCATAATGTTTGTAATTTCGTAAATAGAAAACTGCTTTGCAAATATTAATAATAAACACATTTCTAGCATTTCAAATAAACTTGTTCAACCGTCTCGTACTCGGGAATACTGTCACTGTTCTGTCCCTGTGGACATGGTGGATAGTTTTTTTTAGCACCGCCGTGTTGTTGGTGGATATCCAGTGCCTTCGATAGAATCACTTGCTGTCTCTCGTCTTATTGATGTTTGCGCTTTAGATTTACTTAGCTTGCTATATCCGTCCTTCAACAAAGGATATGAACATACTGGTGGAAAGCAGAATTTCTCTCATAGTCATGTCCGTCGGTTCACT
Organism: Armigeres subalbatus; assembly: GCF_024139115.2. Classification (NCBI taxonomy): domain Eukaryota; kingdom Metazoa; phylum Arthropoda; class Insecta; order Diptera; family Culicidae; genus Armigeres; species Armigeres subalbatus. The sequence continues at coordinate 14,245,102 of NC_085140.1, forward strand.
TTTACGCTACGGAATTTTTAAAGCCAACTATCGGATTAAACCCGTAGCAACTTTCTCAAGCTGTTTGCCATTTGAAAGCTCCCCTGCCCCACACAAATATAGCCATATCGGAGCGAAGGATGAAAGTTTACCTTTTGACGTTACAGTCGCCAAGCAACCATCCGGTGAGATAAAATATATAAAGGGAATAAACTTTCCCGTCCCCACCTCGGGTTTTGGTTCCCGCTTCGCTCCACTCGTCCTAGGCATTAAATTAATTAATTTTTAATCTGCCACGTTTCTGTCTCCCTCTCGGTCTCGGTGATGGTTGTTCCGCTCGGTGTGGCGAAAGCATTTAAACTTCTGAACGGCTGTCGAGTCGCTCTGGTGCCATCAGGTTTAGACCAGCTGAAGAAGAAACCCTGGGATTACGCTTATTAGAAATCATAATCACCATCATCATCAAACGCTATGTCTGGAATCCTAATCCTAATCGTCAACTATAAAAGATTACCTTTCTATAATGGCGGATAATCAAGTTAGTTAATTAAGTTCAATCATGAATAAAACTTTGTGGAGCAAGGCTAACAACAAAAGCCAACGAAGATGTCACAATATTATGGATCACAATGGTGAAGACCACAGTAATTTACTGGTGACTTTCATTTGTTGATCGATTTTGAAATTCCGTCACAAGATTGAGATTTTCCGACCTGGAGATACGTACTTTCAATGCTGGTTATGAACTCTCATTACAAGCCAAGTCATTCATTGAGCTGCCTCAAATTATTATAGAATAACACTAAGATTGAATGAAAAACAGATTGAATCTGAAATAAAATCAATTGCTGCATCGATGAGGAGAAAATTAATTAGTAAGTACGAGATCGATCGTGTTACTGCTGGACACGCCAGCCTGTCCGGAATCCATCGAAATTGCAAACATTCCCTCTCATGATCCCATTTATTAGAAAACCTTCGAAATTCCACTTTTTAAACATGTACTTACAAATGTACAAAATTTGCCCAAGAAGCAAACAGTGAAAATGTTGAAATTAGTTTGTTTGATTTCTAAGTGCAAATCTGCGCTTTAAAAAGTTGTTGTACCATGCGGCTCCATCTGATTACATGGTGATGACTTGCGGTGGCACTCCAACATCTTTGCAGTTATGATAAAAATCATCAGCTCAAGATTAGTAGTAGTGAAAAACCTGAATACCAAAACAAAACTTTTTTGTTAACAGACGATTAACGTAAACATTGCACGAATTCGAGAGATTTCAGTCCGAGTTGAACGCAGAATTACACAATACGGTTCGACTATCGCATAAACTTACGAAATGTGTCCGAAAATCATTGATTTACGTTGATGTTAATGTACTATTTTTTCATTATGCTATTTGTTTATGTTGACATCGCTGCGTTATGCTACGTACACAACACACCAGTCAAGCAGTTTGACGAACATTGACTCCGCCCCAAGAAATCGCTTCGGTTGCTGCTTTGTTTGAACGTGTGTGAAGTTGTTCGAACAACCATTTGACAGTTGGCGGCTCGGTTGGAAAAAATTAAAACGGTTTGATTTTGGTTTGAGTTGTCGAGGGTGGAGTCAAGGTTCGCCGAACATGTTTGAACATTTGTAGTGAAGTTGTTTATAAACTGATGCAGACGGATAAGAACGCCAGAGGAAGAAGGACCATTCAGCAGCAGCAGCCGGGCGAGGATGATGGCCAAGTGGGAATCTAGCGAGCAGCAGCCGGACGAGGACCGAAGAGGACTCCAGCTACCAGCAGCTGGTTGAGGTGTGGAAAAGACCTCTTCAATGGCACATCCTGGCCGTTGGCATCCGCAGCGAGGTTTTTCCAGAGTTTCCCTCGCTGCTGCCAAAAGGATGATGCTATTCCTTTGCAGCTGCTGGAATCGGATCGACTGTTCTCCTGCCTGTTCTCATGACAGCAGCAAGCAGTCAAATAGGGTCGGTCGCGACATGAACCACCAGGGGTTTGGAATGTCCTAGTGAGAGTGGTTAGTCTCTGTTCCAGTTTGCGTCGGTGATGATTGCAGCGGTACACTATCAGCCAGGGTTGTGCTGAATCATTCTCATACAATAATTATTGGAATTATCATTTGATAATTTCTCAGGTGTGAAAGGTAGGCAAGTTTTCATCTGCGATAACTTTCAAATCTTGCAGTCTATTGATAATAACACAAAATAATAATTTTAATGTAAACCTAACTAATACCAATCTAATGCCAACAAAGAAGGTTAATCGGATGTTTGGTATTGTGTTTTGGTGTTATGTAGGAAAAAAAAGTTCAAAAGTAGCATTAACCAATGCTTCGAATCGAGATAAAGTTATCGAACGATTCTTACTATCTAGCGAGACTTTAACAATTGATAATTTGGATATGTTATCGCTTGAGAGTGTTGTTCATCCTCGATTATTTGAAAAATTTATTTTCATCATCATTTTCAAATAATATACATCACTAAGGTTCGTAATGCTAACTCAATCTCAGGAGCACAGGATAAACAACGAAAACCAATTCACTCTGGGTTTGAAAAACGCTTGCTTTGGTCATCGAAAAGAAAAGTATGAAACAAAAACATGTAGGTATATTATATACCTACAGCTACTTAGTTCTACGTCACCTTTGCGTACAACCCGATTGGGCTGCACCTTTGAGTTTTTTTAAAGCTTAAATGTTGGAAAAAAAATCGACGTGTAGATCCTTGGGTTGCAGCTTTATACTTAAGTAATCAAGATGTTTGGGGTCATTCAACTCGACCACTGATTTTCCTTTATCTGGTAAAGAGATTGCGATTTCCTTTCGAAGAGCATAACATCTTTCAAGCATTGTACCACGGCTAATTCAACGAATTTCCCGTCAATACCTCGGTCAATACAGCAAATGTTCGTATTCTGTTTCTATGTCTGTCAATTCCTTGAGAAGATAGCTACCTGTGCCATGTTTTTCACATCAGTATTTTCATCGCTTGCGGGAATATAGAATCTGAGGCAGGCGTCTTTTTTACATAACATAGTTTTCAAATCTTTTATGAGAATTTTTAATCTTCACCGTGTTCCGCTAAAAACTAATTCCACTGAAGGAGGCTTTTCCTTAGAGCAGACGATGTCAAAAACAGCCGATATGCATTCCATTCATTCTTCGTTTTTAGAACTGTTTTGACAAATTTTCACCAACAGCAAAAGTGACACGTGCTGCATTTTCAGACTTGGTGATTGCACGAGTGAAGAGAGCTTCAATTATTCACTCGTCCACAAATAATTTGAATATTCTAAATTTATACTAAATGACCACCTTTACAGCGTTTCCAACTTTTTTTTTAATTATCCAGTATAAATATCACATTACAATGCTTGGTCTCGCAATGTTGTTAAAATTCCTTCAAAATCAAATCAAACATAATATTCTCTCAACACAGAAACAGATTTCGAACAAATTAAGCAAACCGGTTTTCTGTTGCCAATCTTCAATGAAAACGTGATGTTTACATCAACCTTCTGTTTCTTGGGGTCACTCAATGCTCACTAAAGCTTGCTTTAAATCCTAAAATTCTCTTTTCTCAAAAGTTTTTTAGAAACTTCTATATTTTTTTGAGAGCACAAAATCAAATTTCTCAAACACTGATACCTAACATTGTCCCTTCCATTTCTAGGATTTTGATAAGAATTGCACAATTTCACTCAGGCCCCCATATTTTAATGATATTTTCAATAAAAAGTTTAAAATCCTTGCAGAGTTTTTAAAGTTCTATGACTTTTCCTTGGCATTATATTATTAACTGCGATGCTTCGGAGCTTTGTTGTTATTTTTGCATTGTTTGCACGATAAAACTGCCCAGTCGAGGAAACTTTCTGAATCGAACCGGGAATCGAACCCAATCTCTCTCATCATGATCTTTCATCAACAGACTAAAAGTTTCAGGAACTGTTTTATTTTCCAAAACACCGAATATCTTTATTTTTCACCCTTTATGTGAAAGTATCCTAAATTTCACTTTGTTTTCGTAACGCATCCGTGTTATAAGTTTTTAAGACTCACTTTAACATGAAAATTATTATTGTTAGCAAGGAAGCTCAGAATTATGTTTTTGAAAATTAAAACAAATTGAATGGTTAGGTTTGATAAAAGCCCAGTGAAAATCGATTACTCACTTTTTAATTTTAGCTTATCGGTAAATTAAAAGAAACTAGGGGGTACCTCAAGCTGTGCCAAGGTCTGAAGGGGAACCACTCAAGAAAAAGTTGAGAACTGCTGGTGTACACGATAGTTTATGCAGCTGTATGATACTACATTAGGCGCAGGCTCACCAAGAGGATGCAACTCATTATCTATCAAGTATCAAGTAAATAAATATGAAAAAACCGAGATTAATCCACCTAGCGGTGATGGTGCCTTTCCACTTTTTTTTAGGAGTGAGTAATTTCTATGCACTTTTGGTATGAAGAAAAAATATTTTGGCCAAAACTTCCAAGCACATTGTCCGATCCGACCAATTTTCAATAGGAAACAATGGGACAGGACCCTGCGTCGAATGCAACTTGTTGCGAGCAAATCGGTTACAGCTAAGTGCCTGAAAAGTGGGCAAGACTTTTCCACTCGTTGTTACCTAAAAAAGTATTTTGACCACAACTTCTGAGCACATAGTCCGATCCGGCCTATTGTCAATAGGAAACAATAGGACAGGATTCTGCGCAGAATGCAACTTGTTACGAGCAAATCGGTTAGGGGTAAGTGCCTGAAAAATGGGCTAGACTTTTCCACTCGTTGATGCCCAAAAAAAAAATTGACCATAACTTCTGAGCCCATAGTCCGATCCGGCCAATTTTCAATAGGAAACAATGGGACAGGATTCTGCGTCTAATGCAACTTGTCGATTCGTCGAGCCGAGTCGATCAGTATATAACACTATGGGTCTCCGAGCCTCCTATAAAAAGTTTGTTTTTGGAGCGAACATATAGCCTTTATGTATACTTTGTATACGAGAAAGGCTTCTTTAATTTTCACCGTTGTTTGTGAAATACGGAGAACTTTTTAAGTCGCAGGAGCAAATTGCTTGCCGTACCAAACCCTTTTTCCCATTTTTCAATTCCGATATACCGCACATTATCTGGAACATCTGTCCTCTGTTCAGCGTTGAAAAAATGTGACCCTGGAAGTGTACTGGTGCCCAATTTGATGTATATCTCGTCGTCCATCAAAATGCACTGTACCATTTGTGCAGAATTGATCTGCGAGTTGATAAACTGAAACGACCTATCGTTCGGAATTTCTAAGGTTTTTCCAAATTTTTCAGGTGTGCTGCAAAAGTAAACAATGTCTTTACTCACAGAGTGAAAATTACCAATTTTTCGTTTAGATTTGACCTTAAACCATTCATAAAAAGGTGAAACAATTCCAGTTTGAAGAACGCAACGCACCGTCGAAAACTTGCTAGTTTTACATGGTGAACCTTTTCGAAAAAACAGCATAGCATAGCATAGCATAGCATAGTTACGGTGTACTTCGTAGATTGGACACTAGTGATACTCATGTTTTTCTTTTGAAATCCTTATTCAGATTGCTATCAAAAATCAAGGTGGGTGTGGTCCTTGATTTCAATCTAGGATAAAAATCACAAAAGCATGAGGATTACTACTCCTGGCCACGCCCATCTTCATCGTAACTTGGGAGGGGAAGGAAGTGTTGGTGTAGTACTTACTTAACGAGAGGCCCCCCACTCTGCGACACTCTCAAAAGTACCACGGAGTTGGATATTGGGGAACGGATAAGAACGCCAGAGGAAGAAGGACCATTCAGCAGCAGCAGCCGGGCGAGGATGATGGCCAAGTGGGAATCTAGCGAGCAGCAGCCGGACGAGGACCGAAGAGGACTCCAGCTACCAGCAGCTGGTTGAGGTGTGGAAAAGACCTCTTCAATGGCACATCCTGGCCGTTGGCATCCGCAGCGAGGTTTTTCCAGAGTTTCCCTCGCTGCTGCCAAAAGGATGATGCTATTCCTTTGCAGCTGCTGGAATCGGATCGACTGTTCTCCTGCCTGTTCTCATGACAGCAGCAAGCAGTCAAATAGGGTCGGTCGCGACAGTACATTACTAAAGAACCCATCCAGAAAGCTGGGCTGTCAACGGTGTCTGATGGTCATCCTATGGAGGAAGCCAGAGTAGACTCGACAATGAAGTTTGAAGGTTTATTGATAAAAATCATTATTCCTTCGCGTGAGTTGCGTTTACTCCGGCAGACATCTAGGAATCAGCAAAACCGAGCCGAATAAAGTTTACCAGAATGCATCCACTGCAGCAGCGAAGAAGATTCCGAGTCCCTCTTCTTCTCTACTACTACTTTTTCTTCTTCTCTATTGGCATTACATCCCCACACTGGGACAGAGCCGCCTCGCCGCTTAGTGTTCATTAAGCACTTCCACAGTTGCTTTGTAGCCGCGCGTCTTACCGCACGGCTGAGGAGGGCCCTTCCGAGTTCCTTTACTGGCATAGGGTGACCATATGATTTTTTTTCGAAAGGAGGACAATTCACCCAAATCGCATTGAAAAAGGAGGACAATTCGTTAAAAAGGAGGACGTAAAAAAAAATCGATCGATGAGGAATATTATTTTTGTTTGAGTTTTGCATACTAAAGTTTATTGGAAGAATATTTTGTAGGTTGAGGCAACCCAGCAATCAAGACAAGACACTTTGTATGCAGTTAAATATGGGCATACGCCTATAGGACCTTAACCATGAAACTTTGTGTTTGCTAGGAAATGCGATATCTTCTTCTACTATATTCTCATTATATCTTCAGATGGAATATTTTCAATAAATTTTGCAAGCAGCTTCTTTGTAATGGTAAGATTCTAGCTTCAACTAATTTTAAAATCAACAGTGAACAAAAGCTGAATATTATAACACTGGCATTTTCAACGATATTCCAAAGAATTCAAACAAGAAAGTTCATCGCATACAATTCTGAACATTTAGTAATACATAACGGACTGGATTAATTAGGACCAAAAATATATATAATTATAATAATTTTATAGTGTATCCATTGCCTTTGCCACACAAGATACATACTAATGCAATGGCGGGCATAGAAAGCTTTCAATTAATAATTAAAGAATTGCTAATAGATTGCTAAGTTGAAAAGCAGCCAAGTTCCAGTTGGAATGTAGTGCTATGGAAGAAGAAGCTTGCGATGCACTTATGAGATTGACTGATTCACCGACAACCGATTGCTAAAGCAATTGCTGTTAGCAAGTTTTCAATAGTAAATAATTATCATACATAAATATTGTAACACACTGGAGTCGGTTTTCACGCGGAGGATATGGGCCGCGTAAATTAAAACAACGTAAAAACCGCGTAAATCCCGAAATATGTCTGAAAGAAACGCGGAAATTTCGAAATTCGAGTAAAAAAAATCGCATAAAAAGCGAATCGTGTAAAAAGAACCGCGTAAAAAACGACTTCAGTGTACATCGGGAATAAAGCGTTGACTCATCCTTGATCGAATGGTCCAAGAAAATTGAAAATCCATCGAAAAACGGCTGAGATATTAACGATCAAAGTCTATCATATTTTCGTGACGTTTTTTGATTTTTTTGCAATCGTAAAGTGTACCCCAATATAGAAAAGACAGACGTAGTTCTACGTCAAAAATAATATTTTGGCAGAGAGTTACTGGAGTTTTCAAGCCTATTTGGACACAAGCCATTCGCCTAGAACACAGTAACAAAACTTCCATTTTCTTAACACCGTTTACTGTTATGAACAATGTACCTGAAATATTTCAAATGGAGATTGAATCTGAAGTGCAGACCTGTACGTATTTAGTTAACGGCCTCTATGAATGGTGGGGCAACTATGAACTCGTTGAATACTGCTTTTTTAACTGTTTTAAAGTGTTTCTTCAATTCTAGATTGAACTCAACACTTTATTTGAAAACTGCCAAACATGTCGATGTTTCAGTTTTGAAGAAAACTCGCGCTTCACTCCTCTCTAATAGTATATCAAAATGTATCGCCGAGTTTGTCCAAAGAAACCTAGTCGGTAGTTCCATTTTCTTTTGCCCATAAGGACGTGATGCATGATATAGAACCGGTCCCAAGCTTCATAGAACTAGCTCTGGGTAATTATGAATTAGAAATTATGATTTCGTCAACATGTTATGTTGTGTTTGAAAATCAATGTTTACTTTATCAATTGATGAACTTTTGCTAAATGGGCGTAATAGACTTCAACCTTGGGCTTTGAACAGTGATTGTAAAATCCCTAATCTCATAATAACTGTGCTCTTTATTCAGGACAACAAATGTGCTCAACAGAAAAAAAATCTGTTATACCAGAGTAACGTTACATAAACGAAATAAACCGAATAAAAAGAATAAAAGTCGTTTGAAATTTGAAGATCAATCGTAAAGTGAGTATGTTTTGCAATAATATAATTCAACATCCGCCATTACACATTTTTGTCTCAGGTTCCCCCAGAGACCAGCAAAGGTTCCCCCAGGGGTACATGTACCCCAGGTTGAGAACCGCTGGTGTACACGGACTACCACGAAGCCTACGGCGCTTTCCGTGTTGTCTACTCTCTCTATTTTAACTGTTCTTGATGCTCTTTTGGCGTTCGTATGAAATTGGTATCCAGCCCAACGCAGTCTGCCGTGTATTTATATTCAAAATTAATTACTTTTTTTTCGAAAAAGTGATCGGAATAGCAGATTTGCAGCCATAAGCAGCTGGATTTTGTTTTAATGCCTTCTGTCGCACAGCGAAACTTTGAGAAACTTTTTTTATATGAAACTTTTAGTAAGAATTTTTTTTTTCGTCGGGTCGTATTTAGATGTTTTACTTCCTATTTACCCACAAGCTATCCGATCTTCGAAAGTTCACGAAACAAGCTTTCAGAAGCGTTGAGTTGGGAAGAAGAGTTCGAAAAAAGCTACTGTAGCCGAAGATATTGGCAGTTGAATAATGCATTGACACATTCCAGCGTAACGCGACACCATGAGGAGCCGACTTTCAGCGAGAAATTAGGTCTGCTTTCGAAAATTAGCCTCGGGGACATATGATTAAACAGGTGTAAAATTATCCTCACTAAATTTCCTTTCTGATAGAATATTCATTTTGATATTTTTCGCTTTGAATATGATAAATATAGCGCGCTGCATTTCGTAACGCGACACCATCGCTGAATTGCACTTTTTCGCATTTTGAAATGCAATTGCGTTTTTCAGCTCTGGTATACGGTTTGGAGTCTCGATTTATTCTAAGCATTTCTCGTATACATCAACAGAAATAAGGCTGTGAATTAAAATCGCAAGAAAAAACGGAAATTATAATGAAAATAACTGAATGGATATGAACACCGCCGCGTTACGCCGATCGACAAACAGTCTCCTGCAAATGGTGTCGCGTTACGCAAACGTGTTTATCGTTGATAGAATACGTAATTTCAGCCGATTTCGATGCGACATGTTATATTCGACACAGAATATTATCACATTATCTATCGTTGAATGTAGTTCGAGTTGGTGGTTACGATCTGGAGTTTCAGTTATTAAAGTTTGAGGGACTAACCGGCACAAATATAGAACTGAACCAATTCCATTCGTATCACATATTCAGTTTTAGAAACAAATTAAATGGTAATGGGTTTTCCTATTTTAATATTAGTCACACCCAAGTATGACCCGGATCGGTTTTTAAGTACGTGGTCAGACGATCGATCCCCCTAGAAGTGAGTTTTTTTACACTGAGAAGTTCTATATTGCCTTTTTTTCTACGTAAACCATTTTGAAAGGTGATGATGGCACAAGAAGCTCAGCAATGTTGAAAAGGAATATTTCTGTCGTTTTTTATTCTACGTTTCTACTGGAATTTTTATTTATTTCCGTAAAGATTGGAATACGTCTCATGTCTCAACCAATGTTTATCACAAGAACGTATGCGTCGTGCCCTGAGTGCACTACCTTCAACTACATTTTCAATCTTTACGCTATCATCAATACTACTCAGAAAATAAATACTCATTTTTGAAAATAGTGTTTATATTCTGGTGTAAAATAATTGTCTTATTATTGTATATTCATTCAGGTCAAAGCGAAGTTCATTAGGATGCCTGATATAATATGTCTTTATTAACGAACCAGCCCAATGCTGGTTCATCTCGATTAACATAAAATGGAAATATTTTTTTTTTTTCAATTTATCACTCAGCAACTCTCTGTTAACCTTTTTCGATAGGCCCTTATTCTTGCATTGGTTTGGTGAAGTTTTTTGCCTGACGCAATTCATTATATTTTCGACTACCGGTGACCTTCTTTCTTCCTTCTTCTTCTTCGTTGGCATTACATCCCCCACTGGGACATTGCCGCCTCGCAGCTTAGTGTTCACTAAGCACTTCCACAGTTATTAACTGCGAGGTTTCTAAGCCAAGTTACCATTTTTGCATTCGTATATCATGAGGCTAACATGATGATACTTTTATGCCCAGGGAAGTCGAGACAATTTCCAATCCGAAAATTGCCTAGACCGGCACCGGGAATCGAACCCAGCCACCCTCAGCATGGTCTTGCTTTGTAGCCGCGCGTCTTACCGCACGGCTAAGGAGGGCCCCCACTACCGGTGACCAACACTCTTAAATTATTTCACCGATATTGACTGTGAAAATCTCTGTTAAAGTTCTTAAGATGAAATATCGACTAAATTGACGTATGTTCACGGCATCTTCTTTGAGTGCTGACGTACTCGGCTGTGACGATCTTGCTCAAAGAATAAAAAATGCCGAGCTAGTAAGAGCGAACGAAAGGAAATTTAACTAAAATATTAAAAATCATCAAATTAAATGGAGAAAAGAAAACATGAGTCTTTCGGTTCCTCAAAGCTAAAAATATATTTAAAAAAAAAAAAAAGATAAAACTTGTATTAAAAAACATAACTGCGGCTCTGTAACGCTTCACGTCAGATGAGCCTTTCAAATAAACGAACAATTGAAACAATCATACTTGGCATCCACAAACAAGTTTGACGGTTCGTGACATGGTAGAAGGAAACCGTGTTCGTCAGCAAACTGTTAGTTACGTTTATTCATATGAGTGGCATGGTGATATTGCGTGGAAAAGAGAAAGCCTCACAATTTATTCGAAAAAAACTCAGTTTCACGTGACTTATTAACGGACGACCCCAAAGGGGTCACCAAACACCAAACATTTGTAATTTTCCACCACTCCGTAACATTTTTGTATGGTAACCTATTTTTTGTAGTATGGAGAGTTACCAAATGACACACCCCGTTACACCCCCAATTTTGTTACGCTATTCATGTACAAGCCCTAAATTACTTGAAAGAAACCATTGTGATACTGTATCAATAAACCGAAAGCATTTTATCCCTTATTACAGAAGCACATTCAATTCGCGTAACGCGACACCATATTTTTGTACCTAGTGTAACTTCATGGAAAATGGTCCGATTTTGGATCTTAATACACGAAAAGAAAGCTCTTGACGAGTACTTAGAGAATCCGAAATATTACTTTTCCAATGTTTGTACCTTTTGTCTAGTATCAATTATACGACTATTTTCGTAACGCGACACCATATCAATGTCACTGTTTTTAAAGTACAAGTATTTCATATAAACTAAAATTTTCGAAGCAATACAATGTGCACTCAAAAAGATCATTAAAAACTGTATTTAATTACGTATTCATCAATACATTTTCACCCAAATAGGTGCGATAGAGCACATTTGTAAAAAAAAAGATTAGGGAGTCTTTTTTTTATACTAAAAGTCTGCTACTTTGATTGGCTATTAAACAATGTTCCGAAAACATTTTTCATTGGAAGAAATGTTTTTCTTGTAACTCAATATGTATGTTTTCCTGTCCTACAGATATTGGATCCTATTTTTAGTTTGAAATTTTGGTCCCTTGGTGTAGAAGTGCGTGGATTGTGTCATTGATTTTTCAAGAACTAAAAAGTGTCTGGTTCTGATGCCTATATCTTGATAACCATATGGCTTAGAGTGCTGATATTCCGGGGCCTTATGCTCCAAAACATAAGCAATTAGTAGGTCATCTTAAATTACGAATCGGAGAAGGTTTTTTTTTTTTTTTTTTTTTTTGCTTTATTAAGGAGACTTGCAGCCCCAGGCTGGCTCGCCTCCAGAGAAGGTTGATATTTTTATTTTCGGCCACCTGATTCCCAATAGTGCACTGACCAGCCGATAGCAACCCTACAAAGCCAAAAATAGGCAATCAACTTTGATTGAACTGACGGAAAAGATCAATTCAACATTTTATGTTTCGCAAGGATGATTTTTTGAGTAAGCAGAGCGATCGGCCGGTCGTCGAAATTTAGTTTTGCTTTGTGCGGAAAGCAAAACGATCGGCCGGTCACCGAAATTTGGTTCTGCATTGTGCATTAATCAGAAAGTGAAAATTTGTTTCTTGTCCGTCGTGTTTCGTCAACAATTTCCTACCTATTTCTCAATTGACCTGCATTCGGACACGGTCGGCGCTGGTATTGCTTATTTTTAGTCACCACTTCATACATATTGAAGATGATGTTAGTCACAAACTTCATCTGTTGGTTCTCTGCGTAATTACAGCTGACCTGGCAATAACGGAGTAGCAACCGTGAGCGGTCAATCATGCTCGTAAGGATGAATTTTTGATCTTCTCATTCTCATTCTCGTTCTCGTTCTCATTCTCATTCTCATTCTCATTCTCATTCTCATCCTTATTCTTATTCTTATTCTTATTCTTATTCTTATTCTTATTCTTATTCTTATTCTTGTTCTTGTTCTCATTCTCAACCTTATTCTTATTTTTATTCTTATTCTTATTCCTATTCTTATTCTTATTCTTATTCTTATTCCTATTCCTATTCCTATTCCTATTCCTATTCCTATTCCTATTCCTATTCCTATTCCTATTCCTATTCCTATTCCTATTCCTATTCCTATTCCTATTCCTATTCCTATTCCTATTCCTATTCCTATTCCTATTCCTATTCCTATTCCTATTCCTATTCCTATTCCTATTCCTATTCCTATTCCTATTCCTATTCCTATTCCTATTCCTATTCCTATTCCTATCCTTATTCCTATCCCTATTCCTATTTCTATTCCTATTCCTATTCCTATTCCTATTCCTATTCCTATTCCTATTCCTATTCCTATTCCTATTCCTATTCCTATTCCTATTCCTATTCCTATTCCTATTCCTATTCCTATTCCTATTCCTATTCCTATTCCTATTCCTATTCCTATTCCTATTCCTATTCCTATTCCGATCCCTATTCCTATTTCGATTCCTATTTTATTCCGATTCCTATTCCTATTCCTATTCCTATTCCTATTCCTATTCCTATTCCTCTTCCTATTCCTATTCCTATTCCTATTCCTATTCCCATTCCTATTCCTATTCCTATTCCTATTCCTATTCCTATTCCTATTCCTATTCCTATTCCTATTCCTATTCCTATTCCTATTCCTATTCCTATTCCTATTCCTATTCCTATTCCTATTCCTATTCCTATTCCTATTCCTATTCCTATTCCTATTCCTATTCCTATTCCTATTCCTATTCCTATTCCTATTCCTATTCCTATTCCTATTCCTATTCCTATTCCTATTCCTATTCCTATTCCTATTCCTATTCCTATTCCTATTCCTATTCCTATTCCTTTTCCTATTCCTATTCCTATTCCTATTCCTATTCCTATTCCTATTCCTATTCCTATTCCTATTCCTATTCCTATTCCTATTCCTATTCCTATTCCTATTCCTATTCCTATTCCTATTCCTATTCCTATTCCTATTCCTATTCCTATTCCTATTCCTATTCCTATTCCTATTCCTATTCTTATTCCTATTCCTATTCCTATTCCTATTCCTATTCCTATTCCTATTCCTATTCCTATTCCTATTCCTATTCCTATTCCTATTCCTATTCCTATTCCTATTCCTATTCCTATTCCTATTCCTATTCCTATTCCTATTCCTATTCCTATTCCTATTCCTATTCCTATTCCTATTCCTATTCCTATTCCTATTCCTATTCCTATTCCTATTCTTATTCTTATTCTTATTCTTATTCTTATTCTTATTCTTATTCTTATTCTTATTCTTATTCTTATTCTTATTCTTATTCTTATTCTTATTCTTATTCTTATTCTTATTCTTATTCTTATTCTTATTCTTATTCTTATTCTTATTCTTATTCTTATTCTTATTCTTATTCTTATTCTTATTCTTATTCTTATTCTTATTCTTATTCTTATTCTTATTCTTATTCTTATTCTTATTCTTATTCTTATTCTTATTCTTATTCTTATTCTTATTCTTATTCTTATTCTTATTCTTATTCTTATTCTTATTCTTATTCTTATTCTTATTCTTATTCTTATTCTTATTCTTATTCTTATTCTTATTCTTATTCTTATTCTTATTCTTATTCTTATTCTTATTCTTATTCTTATTCTTATTCTTATTCTTATTCTTATTCTTATTCTTATTCTTATTCTTATTCTTATTCTTATTCTTATTCTTATTCTTATTCTTATTCTTATTCTTATTCTTATTCTTATTCTTATTCTTCAATGACTTTACATTACAACTAGAACTTGGCTTGCTTTTCAACTTAATATTCTTTTAGCATTCCCTTTTCTATGCCCGCCGTTGCATGAATATGTATCTTGTGTGGCAAGTTTCCAACCCAAAAACATCCTTGACCGCACCGAGAATCGAACTCGCCATCTCCGGATTGACAAATCTACGCTTTTGCTCGCAAGGCCACTGGATATTACCGCAGCGAATTTTCAATTTCAATTTCCTGTATCTTACGATCTGCACAAAATTGGATTACTAACATCTTTTATTTTTTCTCACGTTCTGTTAAATCGACTGTATTTTCTAAACTTCTGGAAATTTCGCAACGAATCTCAAGCCATGTTACCCAACAGCTTGTAAAAATCAACCAAAAATGTAAAATGTTTTCGACCCTTGAACGTGATGTAACTTAGCTGTGGACACCTTTTAGTTCTTCTGGAAATCTATCTTAAAGGAGGCCTGTTCCGCTGGAAGAAGATTATATTTTACGATATTATTCCAGAGTACAATCGGCTGATTTGAGTAGAAATTCCAACAAAAATCATTCAAGGAACCAGTAGGAGATTACTATAAGGACTTCAGAGTTCAAAAAAGCTATAATCTCGATTGTTGCAATTACCACGTAATCGCAGAATAAAATATTCTTTATTACGCTGACCTGTGTTCGTTTGAACTAGGTGAGGTAAGGCTTATGGGCGAACGCTTTATCTATCTAGGTATTCGCCATACACCAGATATTGCAGCAAGCTCACACGACACAACCGTAATCCTGAAAGGATACATTTTAAAAGATTATAAGTTTCTGAATAATCCCAATCAGTGAAGACTATAGACTAGACAGGTTTTTTGTTTACATACTTTTAATCGGCTTCAACACATTTTTATTCTTCGAAATGTAACGCAAATTCAACATATGTTTCACGCGTTCGGTTAAAACAACAAATATAATAAAATAATATTTGCTAAAGCCGCTTAATTTGGATTCCTCTTCTCTTATTTTTTTCAGGTATGGACTGAAAATATATGTGACCATATTTGTCCAACAGGTAGTGGTAAGCGCAAACTGTTTCCATGGAACCAAGCCTCAGTAAAAATAAGTTTAATAACACATGAAATTCCATTCTGCGGGTACACATATTTCTGCACCAGCTTTGCTTGAATTCTACTAAACATCGTGCCATTCCTCCGTCATACACACTTGGTACCAAAGCGTTCCACGCCGTGGAATTCATCGCCACATCCATCACACCCAAAACCGATTGATATGATTGATGTCAATCTGGGCAAGTCCCGTCAGCACCAATAAAATATGCAGCTTACAAATTTCGGATCGAATCAGTAATCCTCCACCTCGTCCTTTTATTGATTTAATTTTTCTCCTCCACCTGGTTCTTCCGGCAGAGCGATTCTATTCAGTCGGATATATTTTCCGCAGAAAATGAACGGAATTTCCCCTCGGAGGTTTACTGCAAAACTCCGCACGAGATTCATTTCGAACGCAATTTGAGACGCCTTTGAATCAACAGCAACCGAATTCCAATTTCCAAGGCGGGTGATGAAAGTTTTTCAAACGTTCAGGCTTGGTTTTGTGATGCTAATTTTGGGACGTGTAATTTGTGTGAAAATGGTTCTCGGGTCCCTTCGAATTCGGTGGTGTGAGATGAAATTCGACTGTGAAACGTCGTGTGGTTTGTAATCGAGTCGAATTCAGTGAACTCGTGATCCTAACATGACACACTTTGCGTAATTTCTCCGTTGGTTAAAACTAATAGGAACAGCAGTACCGTCATAATTAGTAGCGCCTGCTGACTCGTTGGAAAAACCTCATGCTTAGCATCGGTTCACTATCGGAGATAATTATGGAAGCAAATCATGCACAGATTTTTTTGCATCAGGCAAGGTGTGGAATTTCTCTCTTTTAATGCGAACTGGAACGTGACTGACTACGCGAAGCAATTGATTGGAAGGTTGCGGATATTACAGCTGAAGCGTGCCGAGTCAGTGTTGGAATTACTAAACGAATTAATGAGGTGCGAAGGCACCAGGTGTTAATTGGGTTACAACTAGGTAATGATGGAATATTTAGCACGCAGAAAATCTCCGTGCTCAAGGCGTAGATAAAAAGAAATTTCATCTTCACGTGTACATCCAACTTGCTGCAAATGAGTAAGCACGCAGATACTTATTGATCGAAACTATATCTGCGTAAAACCATATTTGCAAGTTTCTTTCGCTTCCACAAATATTCTATCAAAATTCGTTTTTTTAACACCTAATGAATATTTTAATGAGCTTCGTTTGTTTCAAAACAATGTCTGTTTAAAAAGAATCGGACATGAATGACTGACATTTGAAAGATGTTATGTATTTTATAATTATTTTGTCGGGAAGTTTTTATATCGTATTTCATATTTCAAGAAATATGATTTTTCACAACAAATGCAAATTTTCAGTCACAATTGCATAACTAGGGCGATTTGCCCTCATCACTATAACATTATGTTTTGACTTTCTTCCCTATGCTGATCGAATGTTGAATAACATGAATACTCATTTCCAATTTTTGACGTTTCATTCCAAGATCCGTCCATCATTGTTGCAAAGGAAGAAAGAAGTCCGTGACATTTTTCATAGAATTCGTTACGGCTCACATTAAATTCCATTTCGAAGCATAAATAACAAGTACAAAACTTTGTCATAAACATTTCTAATAAACAAAATTTTCATTCCGTGCTGCCTCGTGCCAGACGTTGTTAAAAAATGAATTACGTTCACGAAAGCACGACTGCACAGTCTCCAGAAAAGTTTCAGCACCCTCCTCCCCAGTTTATGATAATCGCCCACGTATCGTATCCCGGCTCGGGAGAGGTGAGAAATGGCGCCAATGATTTGTCGTACGCGAACAAGTTTGTTGTTGAAATAAAAATTGTCAAGACATTACTTGTTTCAACGACTCGGCAATAATATTTATGGAAACGTCCACCCTCACGAGCATCGGCAATGCCATCATATCAAATTTGTGTGCATACTATTAGCATTCAATTAGTAGGGTGTCCTCTTCTCATCTCCAATCATGATGAGTTTGACTTTGAAGCAAAATTTAATAGCTTCCAGAGGCCTACCGACAGAAAGCTTGAATATTTTCATAATTCATGAGCACCGAGTAGGCGCCAACGTTTGGGTACGAAATCAGCTTTTGGGCAGAAGAAGTTGAACGGAAAAACCCAACAACAGGTGGGCTCACCGATGTCCCAGCCTCCCGGGTCAATCCTACAAGGAAACTAATGTCTTACAAAGCGACGACAAAGTGTCTGAATGGTCCAACAAAAAGGCAGGCACATGCTGCTTCATGCTTATAATTAAAACCTGCACAAGCCGGCTCCATGCCGCTGGCACAATAAGGGGCGGACGATGAACGACCATACATTCATAAGAAAAGCTCTCTGGCAATGCTTCTCCACCTGGCGTGGCTTCAGCGCAGGAAGGATGATTTTTCTATCATTTGTGTGCTTTTGCTGTCCGGTTCTCACAGGTCGCATTTTATTTATAAAAACGGCAGATTAATTCAGTTGAATGTGGGAAAGCCTTGATTCATTAATGTGATGTAAGATGTCGTTTAGCTCACGTCCTTCAGTACACTCTTGAATGAAATATAAACACTCTATGATATAATTGATCTTCCCAATGAAGCGCACAATGATATTTATATATGTAGTATGTATGATATTTTTATCCATTTGAATTTGAAAAACAAAAATTAAACAAAATCAACTTTAACATTTAGGCTTTGCTTGCTTGTATCATATGAATATGATTTATCGATATGAACTTGGTTTTCGGTGATTTGATTGGCCATTTGGCATATAAAGTACTAGTGCGACAACTGGTACTATAGCCACGACTGGTACATCTAGCCTATTTTTTTACCTAGGAGAATTTTGAATTTCCTCGGGATCTTCTTTCGAGTTTCTCGGGATTTTTTTTATAATTTCCAAGCGAAAGTCTTTGATATTCCATTCAAAATCTTCAAATTTCCATTCTTTTCAAAAATTTTCGATTTTCCAGACGATGTTCTTCGAATTCTCACGTAGAAATCTCACGAAAGTTTTTTAAGTTTCCTGTAAAAATTTATTGAAGTTCAGAAGAAGTTTGAACACCTTCGGAAATTTCTTTTATTTTTCAAGTAAATTTTTTTGAGTTTTTTTTTTGGGAAATTTCTTCTATTCACGCAATATTCTTTAAATTTCCACGGAAAATTCTTTGAATTTCCACGTAAATTCTTCGAATTTCAGGGAGAATTCAAAGAAAAAGCCGAGTAAATTCAATATTTATTTATTTCAAAGAATTTTCCTTGGGAATTCGAAGAATATTCCGTGAAACTCTTTGAATTAGCTGTGAAGTTCTTTAAATTTATTCGAGAGCTTTTTTTTAAATTTCTTTGAAAATTTTCTTGAACTTCCATGAGAATATTTTTGATTTTTCACGGAAACTTATTGAAAGGAAACAAAATGCTGTCATCAGTGTCGATAACAAAACACTGAATAGGTTTTCAAATAGAAAACGAAATACGTCTCTGTTGATACAAAGTAAATATAGCGCAAAAAAAAGAAATATTGAAATCGTTCATGAGTTTAGAAATTTTGAGTTAACAATATGTTTGAGACAGGGAAAGAGGCCCCTTCCCCTTGTTGGGATTTACCAACAATGTACTACGCGGCTCCACGTACTGTCCATACCAGAATGCTGCAGACGCATGGTGCGTTGTTCCCTATGAGCTGTCAGCTAAAAGGTGTTCTGCCTCATGAGTTGAAATAAACCAAATAATAAAACAAAAGAATAGGAAAAACGGTGTGGAGACAGAACCCGTGAATATTGATAAAATGGCTTCACCTAAAGATGACTTGAATTTGGGCACTGCCTAAGTCCAAACTTATGATGGCTCGGCAGAGCTCCTTACAACATTTTTAGACGCAGTGACGCTTTTTAATTCTAGTGTGGAAGAAAATTTTTGCAGACGCAACTGCAGCTCAAAAGAATTCCGCAAAACAACCGTTGTTTGTTTCATCCGTACACGCTTGAATGCTAAACCCCGACAGGTAGTAACAGATGATAGCAGATAACAGATTGAAATCAGGCACTCGCAGAAACATTAGACGCAAAACCCACTGCTTAGCTTAGCTTAGACTGACTGTACATATCTATGGTTGCTACTCCGTGATTGATCTGAACTGGTGCAAATTGCACTTTGATCCAAATGAATAGTGGTTGGGATTTACCAAATATTCTCTAAGTGCAGCTCGAAAATGTTGATCAATTACGGCGCCGGCTAAGTCCTTACAGTCAGTTGGGATAGGAAGCGAATGTTAGTGTCTATAATTGTAATTGTTGCTACTAGAGACCGAGAATACATCTGCATCTCCACAATTACCACGGGAAGGAAGTTAGTTGGGTGGGGTAATCAGCAACATAGATAGGGATTTACCATGGAAAGTGATGTGATCTATGCAACTTCTATTCTACTAATTGTTACCGATCTTAAAATAACATAAACTACTGGAACAGGATAGAATCAATAATATACAGCTTTATGTAGTGTAGAAACAAGTATTTTACTTATTTCTAGTTATATCATTGCTATAACAGATAATGAATTCTCACAGCGAGTGCCGATCATACTACATTACAGAAATCATAGAATAGGGAACGTTGGGCGTAAGAGATAATATACGGATCAAGTACATATAGTCGATGAAAAATATTTGATCTCATTCAAAAAATGACATAGCTTGTCTTCTGCAGGAAACAATACTCTTAAAGGTCATAATTCCCCAAAATATAGTTCATGGTCTCTCTCCAGGGGCGACTCAATTTAAAACGAAAATTTTTAAATAAAAAATCAACTTTAAATTTTCGGTCGTCTGTTATATAAATGCGAAGAGTATCAATAAAGGGTGCTCTGTTTTTTTTTCTTAAGATTTGGAATGCGTAAAAAAACAAACCTAAATTTTTAAAAATTTAAGTCAGAAAACCGAATATTCCCAGCAAACTATCCAAAGTAACAGCATGTTTTATTTTCTTCTTTATACGGATTTTTTCAACCTTTCAAATATAATTTCAATTTTAAGATTAAATAGCTACATGCAAAAATGCCTTCTTAAAATGAATAAAACAGTATTTAGAAAAATATAGTTTTACTAAAACAGATAGGCACTTGATTAAAAGCTTGGGCATTGAATAGGAAGCTTATATTTATGCATGATCTGTATGTGTTTTAAAGGTTTCAATGAAAACATGGGTTTAGTGAATTAAACGACAATCATTCAAATATATTTTGCGTGAATGAAGCAAAAGCTTGTCCTTGGAGGGAACTCACTTCCCAGAGTATGATAATATGAAAGGTGTCGGAAAGAAAAGGTGGAGAAAGGAAGTAGCAAGAATATATTCTAGATATGTAGTAAAAATAATAAAACTAAAGCCACATATCTGTTCTATTGACATTACTGTGCATAGCCTCCTTTAAATTTGACTTATCACATTATCAGTAAACACTATTTAAATTTTCTTAAAATTCTATATCACACATATGACCGACGGAAAGTCATCCGAATATTCTATACAGCTAGTGGGAACTATGGCTCAAAAACCAAAAACAAATATAAGCAAAAGATTTTAGTTTTGCAAATATTATCTAATCCCCTGCATATTTCCAAGTCCAATCTAAGTCCAAAACGAGCATAATTTCACCTTTTCAACATGCCTAACAAAGTCGAAATGATAACATTGAATATAAATATTATATTTATAGAATCTGATAGAAAGCGACATCCCGTGTTAGAGAAAGGATAGGTAGAAAGCAGGTGCCAGATAGATTTTACTACTTTTTATAATAATAAGCCAATAATATAAAACGCACAATAATACGATTAAACTATTTGATCTTAAAAATTACACAGTTGCACAATCTACAGATAACTGAACAGAATAGCAAAAAGAGTTAAAATTGGAACCTCTCACCGGAATTTCATTGCAGGTCTGTTGCATCAAATAAAACTGGATCCAGCAAGGGCACTACATCACTGTCCTAATACACATAATATTAAAAAAATAAAACACTTTTTAAAATTGTCAATAGATTAAAAAACAAAAATCAGCGGAATCACACGTTAAAATCTGACAGGAAAATTTAGCAGCAGCCGTCCGCGCGCAATGGTTGCTGTGTTCCCCATTAGACGCAAAACCCACTGAAAGTAACTGCTGAAAACTTAATTGCCAAAATGTCCACTATAAAACAAAATGATGATGTATCTGATTTTTGTGACCAAATTGAAAAAAAAATGTGTGTGTGTGTGTCATCCTCTACCCCTCACCCAGCTGGGGGTGTTGGTCAAGTAGTACTACGAATAATTTAATCAGATCTCATGCTCGGTAATGGTGCCCTTTTCGTTACGAAGACAAGTACTACAAAAGGATTCACTTCTGAAGAAAGAAAAGTTTTTTCAGAAAGTGTAGGGAATGGGATGTACTAGTAGTTCATAACAGGTACAGCAAAACTTCACAAGGACGCCCTTATTCGTACTAACTACTCAGGGAATAGAAGGTCGAGAAGAGCCACCGTTGCTAACTAAAGCGTGAACCGAATACCTGGGACTCCCACAATATCCGCGGCAATAGCAGCAAACGATGCCCTGTACGTATTTAGTGGTATTTTTTTTATGAGTTTTCAGGGTTATGAAGCAATGAAATAATCAATGTTAAAAGTAAAGAATTGGAACGTGCTCACCGGGCAAGGTGGATCGATCAGGTGGAAGATGACTTGCGGACCCTCCGTAGACTGCGTGGTTGGCGACGTGTAGCCATGGACCGAGCCGAATGGAGAAGACTCTTATATACCGCACAGGCCACTTCGGCCTTAGTCTGATTAAATAAATAAATAATAATCCTGCTTTGAACATGATGCACCAGGGATATCCAAGAAAACAACATATGGTTCATGCATAAATTTTGCTTCTCGTCCTACTTTGATTCCATCAGAATTGTGGCCACAATGCTCAACTGTGGCCGATTCGGCGGATGCGAAGGTACTCATAAGTTTCATAGCTGTGTAAGTTCCGATGGCTGTTAATGTCAAGTATGCTGCTGTCGCTGCTACAGTTAGATTGGTTCAGTTCAGCAAAATTTCCAGGGCGTCTACATCGATTCTAGCGATATTATTGCACTCGTTGTTAAAAATTCGCCATCTTAAATAACGCTTTCTACAAATGAATGAAAATTGAAGTTTAACAGTTATTTTAAAACATACCTATATTTTGTTTTCCAGACGTTATGGATGGAAAAAGTGCATCAGAAATTAAACAACATTATAAAAGTAATTCATTAGTAGATATTCGACAATGATGTTTCTAAGAAATACTTTTGTTTACTCTTTAGAGCTAGATTTACAAGTTTAATATTGGGTGAACCACATTTCAAAGCTTGTAGATTGAAATTTCGACAGGGATTCACGACATATCTAGCATTTTCTAGCATTTCAAAAGGATAAAGATTCATAAAGTGTTGTATTTACGATGTGAAATACTTTTTGCCTTTCTCGTTGCGTTGCGTTGCGTTGCGTTGCGTTGTAACGGAGTATTTCGTAGATTGCATACTGATAGTTGTCATGTATATTCTTTACCTTTCTTACCCCAATTGCTTATGGATTTCCATTTGGGATTCAATGGAAATCCAATTGGGGGTCCAAAATGATAAAACATGAAAGCTATCATTGCCGGCCACGCCCATCTTCTCCGTTACTAGGAAAGGGAAGGAAATGATGATATGACATCTACTTAACGAGAGGCCAGCGACTCACCGACGCCCTCATAGATGTCAAGGAATTGGATGGTGGGTAGGGTATGTGGTTTAGGAGTATCATTATAAGCAAATGATAGAAAATTTGTGGAAATACGTTGACTTTGCTAAGAAATTTATGTCACTCCATTATCCTTGCCGATGATTTTCCTCGGATGGGGCGAAGGTATTAGCCTTGCCCTGGCTAATAGCCTAGGTTTAAGCGCCTTTGCTCGCTCTCTGAAACGAAAAAAGAGCAAAAAGAAATTAAATTCCCCTTCCCCCCTGATATGATAATGATTTTGATCAACAAATGAATTCTAAGTGGATGAATAAATGATCAAACGGCTGCAAACAAACCTCTATTGTCGTAGCAGAAGCAAACCCGCCTCAATACGACAGGCAGAAGCACATGTTTGTGATTCAAACGCGATCGACTGTTGTTCAATTTCGATACACATAGTTGGGTAGAGAGAAAAGTTGTGAAATATTGCTAAAGTATGATTCGATGGATACGGGGAATTGACTCATATGCCACCGTTATTAGCTGGTTATGGTACAGCTTTCGTTATTCTTGCTTTGAAAATGATGTTTTCCTAAAATTACCGCTAACGATTTTGCTAAGCCAGCCCTTTCAAGGCCCATCTTTGTTGATGCTTCTATTAAAAATAAATGTAGTAAGTTAAATTAAGACTTATCAGTACGTTACGTAGTAATGTGGATCGAATAACTTAAAAATTTTGTCAACAGATGAAAAATTCAAATTGGTTTTTATCCACGATACAAAAGCGCTACTACGGTTTGCAGTGTTAAAATCATACGAAGTGGACGTAAGTGTCGTAAGCCATTAATGGACCTTCAAACATTGTAAACAATGCTTCATAAAATTCAACTTATCAGGGAAATGTATAAACTCGGTCGATGAGGTTTGCTTTCTGATATAAAAAAAACACGCCAAAGAAAAAATAATACTTAGTTCGAAAGGTACAACACAGTAGGAAGTGAATAAGTTTTGGAATAATCGTCGTTCCTGTCTGCTTCCATAAAATGAATTCAGCATAAACATCCAGATGAGGAAACAAAATTAATCTCATTGAAACCACATTTTTGTACAATGATTATATGTTAAAAACTGTGTAGAGCACAACCATCAATTAAAAAAGGAACGGACTTACCGAAGTTGTAATGCATACTCCTAGCAACATCTGTATTTAATCAAACCTCAATCATCCCGCTCCTGTTTTCTTTCGAAGGGATTCGTCATTTCTAACTGTAGGGGTAAGTGGCGGGACATCATCATCATCAGCTGCTGTTACCTACTACATTCAGGTATTCAGGAAAACCAACGCGATCCGTGCCGGATTGAAGATTTGCGACACCGGTTTATGTACCTTATATTCCGGTAATTGTACATAGCAGGAGCCTACGACGCCTTTATTAGTTGAATTGACACTTTTCCGGAGACATAAAATGTACCAGTTTGCACTACTCCACTATTTACACATAAAACCTCTTAAAACTTAAATTTTCGTTGAAATTCCTTTTTTTTCTTTTTCGTGAAATACTTTTTGCCTTTCTCGTATACAAAGTATACGTAAAGGCTATATGTTCGCTCCAAAAATGAACTTTTTATAGGAGGCCCGGAGACCCATAGTGTTATATACCAATCGACTCAGTTCGACGAATTGAGGTGATGTCTGTGTGTGCGTGTGTGTGTGTATGTGTGTGTGTATGTGTGTGTGTATGTGTGTGTGTATGTGTGTGTGTCTGTGCGCACCCACCCAAAAAAATGTCACTCATTTTTCAGGTACTTATCCTTAACCGATTTACTCGCAACAAGTTGCATTCGACGCAGGATACTCTACCATTGTTTCCTATTGAAAATTGGTCAGATCGGACTATGGGCTCGGAAGTTATGGCCAAAATACCACTTTTTTTTATAGAAAAAAAGAGTAAAAAAATGTCACTCATTTTTCAGGCACTTATCCTTAACCGATTTACTCGCAACAAGTTGCATTCGACGCAGAATATTCTCTCATTGTTTCCTATTGAAAATTGGCCAGATCGGACTATGGGCTCAAGAGTAATGGCCAAAATACTATTTTTATAATGCACGAAAAAGGCACCATCACCGCTAGGTGGATTATTCAGGGTTTTTTTAAATATTCTATGTGCATATGCATGCCTCCCTAAACAGGTGCTTTGCCAGCTCAGCTGCGAAGGATGTCTTTAAAATCCTACTTGAACTCAAAGATTTCCGCAAAAGGACCTTAGGAGATCTAAAGCATTTTTTTTTTCAAGGCGACGGGCCTGAGAATAAATCAAAATATTTTTTAAATGTGGTAGAAATAGCAATTACACAAATGTACATAGAGAATTTAAAATATGTATAATAGTAAATAGTAAACGGGGCATTTATTAGCCGTGCGGTAAGACGCGCAGCTACAAAGCAAGACCATGCTGAAGGTCTTCCCGGTTCGGTCTAGGATTTTTTCTGGTTGGAATTTATCTAAACTTATCTAAACTAAACTAAAAGCATAAAACTTTCATCGTGTAAGCCTCGTTACACACAAATGCGAAAATGGTAACTTGTGTCAGAAACCTTGTATTTAATAACTGTGAATGTGCTAAATAAACATGCTATAATGCGGCAATGTCCCAGTGGGGGATGTAATACCAATAATAGTATATAAATTTAAAATATCAAAGATGTAAAATATAGTAGAGGTAGAACAATAGTAGAAAAACTTATCAAAATAATCAAAATGATACTCAGTTGTTCCAGAGGTGATCTTCAATCTTGAATATGAGATACAACAGGAACAGTAGACGACATCAAAGGTAATTTGTAGACCCTTCCAAGACTTCTTTTTTGCCACATGCTGTAGTGGACCGAAGATTTCGCAGTGGTAAATCGCACGATGGGAAATCCGACGAATAGGCACCCGCAATTCGTTCACTTTCAAATTCCCACAACTTGGCCTCACAGTACTTGAACTTCTCACAATCACTAATTAATTCGCCGTAGCACCAGCCGAATTATATTATTTTGACGGCGATTATCAAATGCAAAATTTTGACGCTGCGATTTTTTTTTTGACCAAATTGAAAAAAAAATACTATTTAATGAAAACCAGTCTATATGAAATAACATTATATCTATATGACAAAATACCAGAAATTATGGCACACAAAATGACAACGAAGTGTGGAGTAGATGCGCTTGTTAAAAAAACGAAGAATAAAAACAATTCTCAGAGCAAGAACATTTTTACATATTAACAACGCAATTCAAAAATTGCAAAAAAAAAATCATAATTCAAATCAACCTTCCAGAGAATTTAGCAAATTTAATGCTCAAATAATCAACCGTCTAAGACGAGTTTAGTACTTTCCATTTAATTCCATTATGAGTGGAATTAAATGGAAAGTACTAAACTCGTCTTAGACGGTTGAATACATTCCACTAAAAAAGAGCTTAAAATATTTTTGCTCAAATAATGTTAGAAGAAGTGGTAAAAGCAGACGCAGGAATTTTCATAATACCGAAATTTGCGAAACTGTCGACGTTCCATTAATAACGACACGTGGCTGTCATCAATAAAAAAAATGCTACAGATATTATGACTTTACCAATGGTTCAGATACCAAACAATTTTGTACCAAAATTACAACCAATCACAAACTATGAAGTTTATCCCGTACCCAAGCCATCTAATTGACAATCTAACAAAGAGCATTGGGCCCTCCTTAGCCGTGCGGTAAGACGCGCGACTACAAAGCAAGACCATGCTGAGGGTGGCTGGGTTCGATTCCCGGTTCCGGTTTAGGCAATTTTTGGTTTAGCCTCATTATATACGAATGCAAAAATGGTAACTTGGCTTAGAAACCTCGCAGGTAATAATTGCTGTGAGCACTAATAAATGAACACTAATAGCCTATTCAGATTACGCCATTAATGACATAATAATTGGCGTTTCAGGGTAAATACGCTTTATGATGTCATTATTTACGTAATATTCCATACATTTTGCGCTGTCAAAAGATACCCTCTAAAAAGAATTTATTACGAACAATTATTACGAGAGAGCTTCCGTTCTAACTGGAATGCAGGGAGAAATTCAACAAAACAAAACTGACAAGCGTCACGCTCTCTTTACCAGAGAGAAAATTCTCTCTGTTTTCATTTCGTTTCGTAGTTGACAGTCATGCTCTTTCTGTCGCACCAGGGTCGAATGCATGTTAGATGGAAATCTTCTGAGCGCTGAAGAATAACTCGGATTGTGATGGTTTTGTGGAAAGCATTTTATATGATGAAAAATAATGATGATAATTATTTATTATCCACTTATTCTACATGAATTGTTTAAAAAACAGATGCTCTCTAGAATTAACATGAAGTATTTAACTTAAACCTAGATTTAATAGAACAAATCGAATAAATTTTCAAAGTTCAAGGGCCGTAGGAATGGTTGTAAAACGAATATATTTCATGAATAAACATGATTTCATAAATTGTTTCAATTCTGCTCCTTGAATGGCTTAATATACTTTGGATTTCAACATTTTTCACGTGGGACAACTGTACGATTTGAATGGATTTATACATATAATTTATACATATTCATCCAACATCCAGTTTAAATTATATCACATTGACACGATTCGATTTTGTTAGAAGCTGTATCATTGATTGTCGAGTAGAACGTAATGGTTCAGTTTCCATTTTTGAAAAAAAAAATAAATTGCTGAGTTGCCCTTCATACATGGAGATACTGGTGGAAACACATTTTAGTTCGATAATATTTCTTGAAAATTGGTCCAATCGTCCTTTTTTTATTTATTTGTGAGAATTCCCAAAAGTATCTAAATTTTTCTATCAAATCTCCGTTCGATCATAGTACAGAATCAAAATATTTTTAAACTTAAAAATAAATTGAGGAATAGTCTGATTCCCCGAAGAACGGCGCACCCAACTAATGAATGTAGCTTCGCTCATTATCCTTAATGAGAGCTTCAAATATTCTTCGAAAATCCCTTTTCATATATTTTTTTTTTTTCGTAGAAACTTTGTTCAGAAAAAAATGTTCGATTGTCGCCACACAAATGCTTGATTTCGCAAATTAAATTTTAAAACTCTCCTTGAATTCAACCCTGTATTAGCGTGCAAATGAGGAAACATGGAAACGTCAAGATATATTATCTTGCTGCAGTCTGAACACCTCGTAATAATTGGATACCCTCTCACTTAACAAAGTCATAAATAGCCCAATCTGAATAGGCTATAAGCTGCGAGGCGGCTCTGTCCCAGTGTGGGGATGTAATGCCAATAAGAAGAAGAAGAAGAACAAAGAGCAAGCGCTTTTAGATGAATTCAATTTGGAGAGCATTGATCCAAAAACAAAAACAAAACTTGAAAAACTGTGCCTTAAATTCAATGATATATTTTCCATGGAAACCGATAAAATAATTAAATGTGAATAATTTTTATAAACAGAAAATTAACGTTAACGACCCAAATCCAATATTCATCAGAAACTATGAAATATCAGAATCACAGAAACAAGAAATGGATGCTCAAATTCAACAAATGCTAAAGGACAAAATTATCCATAATTCGATATCTCCTTATAACAATCCGATTCTTTTAGTACCAATGAAATCTACATCTGGAGCAAAGAAATGGCGACTGGTAGTAGATTTCCGTCAACTAAATAAAAGGAAAACTCCCGACAAATTTTCGTTGCTTAGAATAGATGAAATCCTAGATCAATTAGGACGAGCTAGGTATTTTACTACGTTCTACCTAATGTCTGAATTCCATCAGATACCTTTAACAGAAGATAGTGAACATCTCACAGCCTTTTCTTCGGGCACAGGACACTACTACGAATTCAACAGGTTGCCGTTTGGGTTAAATATAAGCCCAAACAGCTTCCAGAGGATGATGCACTGAGTGGTCTCCCTCCGGAACGTACTTTTTTGTACATAGCTGATATAATTGTCATCGGTTGTTCCATACAACACCAATCTACAAGAAGTATTTCAGTGCAATTTGAAATTAATTTTGAAATATAAAACCAAAGTAAATGTCAATTCTGCAGAAGTGAAGTTACCTTTTAGAATATCACGTATCCGACATTGGCATACAATCGGATAAAATTAAATATGAAACTACTTTAAATTATCCAGAATCAACCAATCCAGATGAAACACGTCGATTTGTTGCCTTCTGCATCCCTAATTTTGTTCATATTTGCAGTCCACTGTATATGTTATTCAAAAAAATGTTATATTTTAATGGAATACTAACTTCCGAGAAGAATTTATACTGACTACAGATGCCTCGTGCTAGTGCTTACCCAAATACACAATGGTACCGAACTGCCTGTTCCATTTGCCAGTAAAATGTTTACAAAAGGCGAATCGAATAAATCTACAATTGAAAAAGAGCTTACTGCCATTCATTGGGCCGTGCCATATTTTCGTCCATACCTTTATGGGAGACAGTTCACTGTACGAACCGAGCATCGCCCGTTATAAGCCCCTTTCGTGTTTGGATCTTTTAAAGTGAGGCTCTTCTGAAATTGGCCATTTTGGACTGGGTTTGTTTTATTTTTCTTGCGTTTTGACCTTTTTGGAGTGATGCTCTTTTGATTTTTTGTGCTTTTGGAGTCCGCTCGTTTTAAGCCGCTTTCGCTTTGTGGCCCTTTTGCAGTGAGAATTTTCTAAATGTAGGCCATTTCGTTGTTCTGAATGCTGACGAGGTTCTTCTGAATGCTGACCCCTTGCGACTAGGCTCGTTATAAGCCCTTTTGGAGTGTTATATTCTGATTTCGAGCCCATTTGGACATTTGGCCTTTATGCATGGAGATTTTTTTTTTGAGTTGAACCTGTTGGGCTAGGCTCATTATAAGCCCCTTTCGATTTTCAGATCCTGTGGCTCTTTGGAATTTTAGCCATTTTGAACAAGGGTCGTTCTTATCTTCTTTCACTTTTTAGCCCTTTTGGAGTGATGCTCCTCTGAATTTGGGCTGTCTAGATTTAAGTCAAGTTAGCATTCTAACCCTTTTGGAGTAAGGCTCTTCTGAATTTTGGCCCTTTTCGCATCTTAGCCCTTCTGTAGTGACGCCTGGGCATGCTATAAACCCTTTTCGTTTTTCGGCCATTTTAGAGTGAAGCACTTCAGAATTTGGGAAGTTTTGGACAAGGCTTGTTTTTGGCCCTTTGGGAGTGCGTGTTTTCTCTTGTTTCGGACAGCAGAACGATAGCGCTATCTGCCGAAATATTGTGTTCTGCATTGCGCGGCCGGTAATAAAATTAATCAGTTCAGTGCCTGTTTTCTCTTGTTTCGGACTGCACAACGATCGCGTGTTTTATTCGTCGGGAAAGAAATAAAATATCTATCTTGTGTTCGGTGGCTCATGCGCATGTCACGCGCGGTCGAAAAAAGCGTGTTCTTCAAAAGTTTGCTGTAGCCATCGAGCAAGTGCTGCGCTTCCGTGCGGTCGTTCAAAACGCGAATCTCCTCAGTTTTCATATGCCACCGGGCGGGCATGTTTTAACTTTTAACTCGTATTAGTGTTATTTCCCATCCCATAGATCGCATCGTTTATCAAAGTGAATCCAGATACATTATCCTTTGTAACTAAAACGATATCCCATCCCAAGACAATCGTGGAGATGCAAAGGTATACTCGATCTCTAGTAGCAACGGGACTAACAATCCTTCCATTCTTATATGACCGTAAGGACGTGGCCGGCGCCGTTATTGAATTTAAGTATTTGAGCTCCCGAAACGTGTACATTGAGAATGGGTAGCTAATCCCAAGCCCATTCATTGTATTCTCCGTACAATTTCGCAAGTTCAGTCAATCACGGAGTAGCAACTACGAATTTTGCGGTCATAATGCTCATGCTCATTTCGGGTTTTGGCCCTTTGGGGTGAGCTCTTCTGAATTTTTGCATTTTTGGACATAGCTCGTTATAAACACACTTTTTGGCCTTTTTAGATTTGACGCTCTTCAGAATTTGGGCACTCCCGAATCAGGCTTGTTGTAAGCTCCTTTCGCTCTTTGGATCTTCTGGAGTAAGGCTTTCAAGATTTTGGGTCTTTTAGGACAAGGTTTGTTATAGGCCGCTTTCGCTTTTTGGCCATTTTGGAGTGAGGCTCTTCTGAATTTTGGCCCTTTTGGACATGATTGGTTATAAGCTGACTAATTCTTGGGATTGATTTCGAGCGTTCAAATACCACATACTAGCAGCAAGGATAATAGACACTTGTATTTAATTATTTAGACCTTGACCATTTCGGAGCAACAAATTTGCGAGACCATTTTAATGCTTATACAAGAGCTGGTGGGAAAACTATTGGCTTGCAAAATACTACCCAAAATGGAATGCTTACAACACAAAAGTCAGATGAGTGACAATAAGCATTTTCTCCGATTCTCTGTCAGAAATAGTGAAGGAAATAACAAAGCAAAGGGATTACGAAGGATTTTGTTTACACTCATGACAACGCTGCAAACGGCAGGTCAGGTGAACCTTAGCGAAGAAGCAGTGCGTTGCATGTATGGGAACTGGATTATTTGGTATTTTTTTAACATATTGGAAAACTTTCCGAGACCATTACCTATTAGCATAATAGTCACATACAAGTAACAGGAAGAGTAGGGTGTCAAAGGAATGTATGGGAAAAAATTGACCATTGAAATTCAAAAACGGGTAGTGCTCAAAAGTTGTATCTCCTCGAAAAAAAAGTCCCTATGCTAAATTTCAGCATTTCTAAGACATTTGGCAAAAATTTCGATGTCGAAAAAAAATTCAGAAGTAGAGTCCCTGTTCGAAGTGCATACCATACCACATTAAAACTCGACACGAATATTTCAACGCCATCTGGATGTGGTATTACAACAAACAGCATTTTGTTCATCGAGTGTGGCTTTCTGCAGTGAAAGTTTGTTTGGTACCTCACCTTCCGGACAACCCCATTGCTATTGGATCGACGAACTATAAAAGCACGACGGACATGATTGATCTTCCCTTTTTTCTCGTCATCTACCCACCATCGCTGTTGGACACCATTAGCCGAGCATCAAACCAGTGAATATATTGTACCTACTTAAAATTTGAATTTTATGTTGAATTTAATCATAAAGTGAAGTTAGAAGTAAGAAGTTGAAATTAATAAAGTGAAGTAAAGTTATGAAATAAAGTCAAAGGTGAAAAATAAACAATATAATTACTTACCTGCAATTGTATGCCGCCATTGCTGAGTACCTGAAAGAGGAACAATCGCGTGCAGTCTATTCCCCGTTGTGGTGTGTGAACCGATCAAATTGAGCACAAAATCACGTTTCACCTACGAACCTACTTTTTAATCCGCTGAGCTAACAGTCCCGAAAAATATTTTTTTTTTTCAATGTTTTATTATTGACATCAGATCTCGACGTTTCATGGATTTCAAAATTTTCCCGCAATCACATCCTTCCCCCTTCCCCTTTGGAAATTTTTCGTGTTGCAAAACAGTCAAACTTTGACCGCTTAATGAAGTCCGATTTGAGCTGAAATTTCATTCCCACCTTCCTGAATATCTGCAGCACGAGTCACCAGTATTCTAACGAAGGGCCTTTCCAGCGTGGAAGATGCCGACATTTCGCGAGCAAACTCGTCGGCATGTGTAGATTCGTCGTAACTTTTTCCTCCTGCTGAGGAATCCACGCATTGTGCAGGCGTATTTCGCCAATGAGGAAGGTATGATGCAACGCAATGCCGGCACTACGTTTAACCCGTACATCAAGAAGGCTCCATTCCATTTTCGGCTGACGACTTGTGGTCGACTTCATTTGCTAT
The DNA here is from genome assembly GCF_024139115.2 of Armigeres subalbatus. NCBI lineage: Eukaryota > Metazoa > Arthropoda > Insecta > Diptera > Culicidae > Armigeres > Armigeres subalbatus. Next base: position 14,278,403 of record NC_085140.1, read on the forward strand.
AAAGCCGTCACGGGAGACTCACGTGATCTTGTGAACCGGTCAATGGGAGAAGAGCAATCCACCGAGAGGCATGTCGTTCCTCTGAACTCTGGGAACAGATCTCCATTTTTGCTCATTACTTCGAATCCATGGCAATGCCATAACCATTTTCGTAAAAAAAAAACGCAATTATGATGAACTGTTTTCGGAAGGTATCTCTCGTGTATTGGCGTAACCAACAAAAAACTTCACGGGCTTTGAGGGACGCGGGAAATTCCGTACGGAGAATTATAGCGACCGACCAAATTGTCGAATAACAACAAAAATTTATTATGTATGACGTTACATGATTTTTACCACTCTGAGAGGGAGAAGGGTCGTAGCATAGCATAGAACCCTTGCACAAGGGAGAATGAGAGATAGAAAGCCGAAAGTCATCTAGTCAAAAAAAGTACAATCCCATTGAGAGCCTGGCTCTTCAAGTTTATACCTAAGCATTAAGCGCATCAAGCGAGTAGAAATAAGCGTAGTAAGATAAGTACCTAGATAAATTATTATACCTACGCATAGTATAAATAGTGTAAGCTGCGATCATTTTCTTTAAGTCGAGTCAAGTACGAGACACTGAAGACGGCCTTACTTTTGAGGTCGAAATACGTATCTGTCAAGATACAATTAAGTGGTGGAATTCAATGGGATTGTATAAACTCGTCTTATGACAGGTGAAAACATTTCACTAAAAAGCTCAAAATAATTTTCTTATCAAAAAAAGTAGTTTGGCCGAACATTCATTTGGCTGTTTGGCCAGTAGCAACCCTATAATCAGAGACCGGCGGAGTGATAAACTGTCGAAATGGCAACGTATGAAAATGCATGAAAACTAATACTGGCATCACTTGAACTTTTAGCTTGCCTGTAAAAGTAAACTGGTCGAATTGGAACCGCTTTTGACGGTTCGATTGGAAACAAGATGGCGTCTTCGCAGGTCTCTTATTGTAGTATTTGTAGTCTACACATGATCGAAAGGCCGAAAATGCTGTTTACATCAGCAGGTCTTATGCAGAGTCTCTTAATTCTCGTGTATACATGGATGAGACAGTGTGCCATGAGCTACATAAGCTCACGTAGCATCGTTTCGGCGCGCGCAAAAAATAACTGAGTGAGCTAGAAATGTATAGCTGGCGTTATTAAGGTGACGAAATTATTGAATGAAAATTTTTTGCCCAAGTTATTTTACGCACCTTCGCTGTTGTTTGCAAAGGTTTGCCATGGCAAACAGCGCATGAGCTGATCACATTGAGACATCTCAATGCGACTCACCAATGTTAATGTGAGGTACATAAGCTTCGTGAGACTCGCGTGCGCCGAATTTTATGTGCGCGTAGCAATCCTAGCTCAATCTCATCCTTTTTTGTACGCGTGCACGATGTCTGGTCTTATGTTCGAATATGTCATTTGGCGGAACAGACCATACAACCGGTCATGTCATTTGCTGAACAGGTCACAAGGCCAAAACCAAATGACATTTTCGGCCAAATGACATTTTCGACCAAAGGACATTTTCGGCCAAACGACAGTTTCTGTCGAACGACATTTTCGACCATATGACCTGTTCGGCCAGATAACATTTTCCGCCAAACAACTTTTTCAGCTGAGAGTCGGATATTCTTTGAATCGAGGTTCAATGTAGCTAATAAGCTATCACAATGAAACAAACATGAATATTAATTCTTCATTTGATTCGGAATCATGCTAGATTTGTTAGTGTGGTTCCTGTAATTTACTGAACTGTATTTAAACATAAGAAATGTTATCGCATGACCACTGATATGAACAGCGTGAGAACATCGCTTGAACAATTTCATTTTTTCACTCTGGGAATTATGCCATGGAAAATTTCCACATTTTCCTTCGTCCTTGCGCATCATACGGCCGAATACCATTCCATTACTGATATTATATCATGCCTGAACGGAGATCTTTAAACCATTCATACAGTTCGTCGAGTGACATCACAGCTCACCATGGAGGAAAGGACAAAATCCACGCTTCCAAGAAGCTTCCATTCGAGCGTGCAACCGAAACGAACATGTTGAAGCAAATTAGTCATCCGTACAAAAACGGAAAACTTGCGATGACGTAGTCAGGTGCAAATCTTTCTATAGTTAGTGCAGTAAATCCGTTGCCAGATAAGATACAGATAGATACCTTCGCAGTACACGTGCTCTTGGTCGCACAGCCCGTTGGCGTTGGGGTGGACGAACAGATGTGTCAGTGGTGCTGATGATGACTGTCGTTACGGCGTTGTTGGATGGGAAACTTGTGAAGGTTCTGCTTCAGCGAATATTTCATTTTTGACGTAAACTACATTTATTATGCCAGGTTTTATAACCATTGAGAAGGTTTAATACATATTCATCAAATGAAGAGCAACAGTTCAGATGCAAGAGACGAATTGCAAATGTAAATTAGCGAATCAAATTTAAGTTCATCACCTTTAAAATTATTTTGCTTTAAAAAATGAGGACTTTTATATTTTCTGGGTAAAGTTCGCAAGTAAATTTTAGCCTAACCTTAACCTTATTCAAAAAGCTGGAGATGGAAGAACTTTCGAGAAAATATTCAAAAACTGTTCAACCATAAGTACGGTGTCAGTTTCATGGTATCAGTTTCACCATTTCGAGAAAAATGTATAAGGCTTCCTGGGAAGTGTTATTGTTCTCAGAAGAATTTCCGCTACCGATGAAATTTCGAGGCAAACACGCATTTACCTACTTGATTCAAAAGTTTTCGTTCACCATCATCAGGTGGGTGGATTTGAAAAAACGGCCCACCGAGTGGTATGGATGAGCGTGGCTACCGACGAACCGATAAGTCTCGAGTGGCTGTCGAAACATCGCACCCAGATTAGAGATAAGGAGAAAAATTACTTCCTCCCATCGAACGAACCCATCGAGATAGGGAGGGTGTTCAGCTCGCTCGATCGAGCAGAGCTTATTTTAGCTATGCTTATCCAATGCACAATCGTGAGCTCACACGTCTGTTTGAGTGATGCGGGGGATGGCTTATGGGTTCCTCCCTCGAAATATCCGAAACATGGGAATAGAAACTTTCTAGGCTCTGTCTCAGTCAGATGTGGGATTATTACTTCATTACCTATCATACTGAAGGAGCTAGAGTCTCTAGCCTAGAGAGGTGTTATTAATGGAGTTTTAGATGTTTGAGAAAAAAAAATAAAAATTGAAGGTAATACTCTTATTCAACAAATGATAGATAAATCTTAAATCTTGAGTTAATGAATGGCATGTGAAAACATTCAACTCCTATTACTGCGACAGTTACATGTTAAAAATCTAAACAGCTCTAAAATAATTTTCCATCCAACTCAAGATTGTTTGTTATTCTTAGCTCAAATTTGATTCTTTTCATCCGATCCCTCAAATATTTTGGTTGTCGTTTCAATTTTTTACGCGTTTGTTTGTCGCTTCGTCACATTTTTACATGGATTGAACTACACAAGCTCGAATCAAAAGCGATGGAGAGTGAAATTACTACCGCCCGCCAATTTCCATGCGTGTCGAAACCAAAGAAGGAGACGACTACAACCACCGCTGCCAGTTCTTGAGGTTGGATCGGGAAGAAATTGAATCGAGTTATGTTGGATAAGTGAGTTTGCGTGTAGGAGTTCATTAGAAGATGGTATAAAGAAACAAACTTTATCAGCACTTTCGAATGGGTTTAGCTTTGTTTTTCTCGGGATACATAAAATATTACTAATAAATAACCAAAACACTGAAAGCAATGGTGGCAAAATTCTCTCTTCTTTCTCCTACGATATAATGATTGACGATAAAAGAGATGCATTACAAAGCAAAACAAGTCTATTGCAACCAAGGCCCCACTACGATTTTTCCAATCGTTTTAAGTAAGTCACTCTATATTTCAAGAGTGATGATTATCGTTTCCGGTCAATGCATTAACCGATTGCACGAGATTTTTTTTCTGAATTTGTATAAAAGTTCATTACAGTTTTGTTATATAATTTTTCATTCGTTTTGATTAAATGCTTTTCCTCTTCGATGCAATGTTAGTACAATTTATAGCATTTCATATTTTACTTCTCTTGAAAACGCGATTGAAAAGTGATTTTCTTCATAAACACAATTGGCTCTTAGAGGGTTACGTAAAATGTTTATCAAGCAACTGTACACGAGACCTTCTTCCTTTATTCAACATGAGAACTGACGCATTATGCTATGCGAACATATCTGGCCTATAAATGGATTTATGGAAACGAGCTTGCACAACCCAAGCTCCAAATGGCAGCCATGTAGACAGGCAGATTCTCCCCCTGCCAAGAATATTTCAGCTGAAAAATCCTGACGTAAATCACTGGCAATTTACACGGTTGCGATTTCTATAAGCAAGCGAGTGGTAGATTCATAAAATTGATGGTACTCGGGCGCACGTTATCTGCTGCGCTGTCGGCATTCCATAGATTCTTTGCATTCCCTTGATCTTTTTATGGCGCATTGAAATTGGGAAGAAAATTTGGAGAATAATAGATTTATGGGTTGAGAACTGTGGCAGGTTGATCCTGGGTTTATTGAAAGTTGAGAAAAGGTGCTTTTAGCGCTTCAGTGGTGCAATCGGTTTACTTAATTCTCAGGAACGATAAGCAGAAAAGCTGTTTTGGCATGAGGGAATTTTGCATCGAAACGCCTCTCTCAATCGGTACTGGTTTCACATGTATGGAATAATATTTCCATGCCATTTCAGAACCACCTGCAGGAATTCGAAGAACCGAAAAATCGACAAAATATAATAGGAAAGATAATTGCGGTGTAAAAAAAAACAAGTTATAAAAATAAATAATAGAATTTGTAACTATTTTATGTTCATCTGCACATCAAAGTTAATCGTCGTAATTCACATCTGTTAGGAATTTGCATAATAATTACAATGAGATTAAACGACAAAATGTGGAGCGCTTGCTAGCGGTTTAACCACCAAGCCGAAAACAGATTTCCACGACCAAAATCAAATTTTATTATCGTTCCGCCTGGCTAATGATGATCTGAGAGCAAATAAATTTGAGCATGACCTGGCTTGTGCCATCCACTGCGTCATCGTTAGGGTATTTTGTACCGTACAAGCTGTTAAGCCCGGAATCGATAGACACCGAGCTATTATCATAAATTATCAAAGTGAACACGCGCCTTCTTGCCATCAGCAGTATCGAGATGCCTCCTCAACCGACTCAGAAGGATGGAGACGCTCTGCCTTTTATGGCCCATCAAACATCGAGCTCACCATCGCATCGCCGGGCAATCATCCTAAATTGTTGCTGAGCCTGGAAGCTAGATATTTATCTTTTTTGCTTGCTAAAAGCTGCACTCTGCACAATTGTTTTCCATCGAGATCCAGCGAAGCAAAGAACACTTGAAGCGAACGGTTTTGCTCGATTGAGCACTCCCACCAGATACCTTGAAGTAGCTTACAGTGCTGCAGAAGCCCTCAATCGAACTGCGCTTTCGAAACCGTTTCGAAGAATATCCAGAATGAAGTGTGTCGACATAAACTGAAATCAATTGGCACTCGATTGTTCGAAAAAGCAGTGCATCTGAGGCAGCAGTCAGGAAGTTAAAGTTCCATATCTTTTATCATTCTGAGCTAGCTTCATTCATCTCTGACCTTTTTTTAACCGTCGTCCCGTTTGTCTCTCTAGAACCGAGTCGACATCCATGATTATAGCAATTTGGTCTCGGGATATGGTTTCCTATTTCCTATGTCCACAATCAAGAGAAGAAACTTTACAACAGGCAGGCGAAGGTTGGCGAAACATCCCCCGCTGTGCTGTTTGGCCACCGATCAGAGATGACGGAAGGTCTAAGGGAAAATGACCCACCGGAGAATTAGGTCATGTTGTACTTTGGTATAACATTGTGAACAAAAGTGGTTGTTTTCTTTCGGGGAATTGCTGGGTTGAAGGATGTTACCTTCAATCGAGAAAAATTGAAAATGAAGGTAAGGGTTGAATAAGATTGACTTTAATAATAACAAAATACAGATGATGAGTTCTTATATTATTCCATCATTCGTCTTTTTTGGCTCGACCTCAATTTAATATCTAATCACTTTCTCCATAAAAAAAGCTTGAATAATTCACCTAGCGGTGATGGTGCTATTCTTGTGTATTGCAAAATTTAGTGAGAAAACATATGAGGGAGGTCAAATATTACAATATTTCTACCATTTAACGTATATTTGCGTCAATTGTAAAGCAATTTCTGCGAATTTTCCTTTTGACCTTGATTTTTTTAAATATCAATTTCAATAACGTCAGACCGCAATTACCAATCGGGCAAATTTTCAATAGGAAACAACCAGACCGCATTCCGCGCCGATTGCATCCTTTTGCGAGCAATTTTCAGATTAGGTATCAGCGAGAAATTCTTCAATGAATCAAATTTATTGACCAACGCCTTTTCTTTTATTTTCTTTTATTGAATTGTGGTTCTGAAAAGAACCGATTTTCATCAAAGCATGTACCTCTTTAAACACTAAGAGCAACCAAGCAGTAGTCCATATGATGCTAGAAGATATAATTTCTACTAGCACTTTCGGTTGCCACTCAACCGCTGAATCGTATCGCCTTTCCTATCACTAACCGTAGGTAGGTATAAATAAGCTACAACGTCAACCACCGAGACAGCCATCGGAAAATTAGAATTTAAACAGCGCTCACGCGATGCACGAAAAGATATTTTAGTTACTAGATAAAGATTGTCGCTGTCGTCGCTGTCCGGAACATCTTTTGCCGGCGAGGATAGGGGAGCTAAATGTCAAAGAAGGAAAATCCATACGATTTGACAGGTATGTACCACACATGTTTCGGACAGCAGAACAAAGGGAACCGAAGCGACAATCTTTATCTAGTAACTAAAATATCTTTTGATGCACGTCTATACCACCTCACTAACTTTCTTCTACGCGTCTTCGTCGACCGTCGGCAACAGCAGCAGTCAAGTGAAATTGTCCCACATGCACATTGACATGTGAAGATCGGTCCATTTGAGGATCACTTTTTATGAGAAAAGAGTATAATTTGAACGCAATTTTCAAAATGTTCAAAAGACAATCACATGGAGTACAGAAAATTTGATAGCGTCGGTAGACCGTCGCCGAGTCGTGATTTTTTTCGCAAGGTGGTAAGCATGTGTAGATTTGAGAGAAATTTTCTCCAATGTTCAATTTACTTTTCACAATGCTATTTAATAGGAGGGGGTCCCGTAGTGTTCTGGCAGCACTGATGCGGACGAACGTCGGCTCGGTTTGCAGAATCCAGAGGTACAACGATCGAGAAAATGACTATTGTTGAAGAACAGTGATGTGGCAAAAACGTGTCATAGCTACTGTAATTTATCTTTAATTAGCCAGTTGAATTGTTGGGCTTAATTTGTTATTAAAAAGACGTTAGCGTAGGTATTTTTGGCCATTATATATGAATGTGAATTGGTGAGACGAGAGGACCAATAGGGTCGCATAATCCGCACTGTGCTTGGTATTTACTCCCTATTCTAATCGACAGATACGATTGATGGTTACCCACAAGTCCAATAAGCTCTGAATTCAGGAAAATTAGAAATCCCGTAAAAAGGAACGGCTAGGTATGAATTTGTTATAAGATTTCCTATTATGGTCAACTGAACTCATAAACTTAAACCCGTAGGTGAAAAGAGAAGAAAAATATTCATATCGGCAATGATCGGTAGGGCTCTAAACCGGTAGGCTAGACCAAATGTATAGATTACAACACTTCCTTTTTCGCAAATCATATATAATAAAGATATTTTTTCTAGCTTTGAGCTGCTAACTATAAAAGCTGCTGCGAGATTCTTTTCCTACCGACCAACACGTAGCGCAGTTGGCTACACGTTCGCCTTACAAGCGGATGGTCATGGGTTCGATTCCCAGCCCCTCCACCAGACCCTCGTCAGTCGCCGGATGCGCAGCCCTTGCGGTAGCGTATTGAGGAACGCGTCATACCGTACGGCTGCCTGATGACGACTGACAAATTGTTCTTCTCGGAGGCATTCCTCCAACGGACTCGATACAAATTTTTACTTTCTGATTAATTTACTCACCCGCACAAAGCAGAGCAAAATTTCGATGACCGGCCGATCGTTCTACTTACTGGTTGTAGCGTAGCGTGTGTTTGGGGGAACCTTTAAACTTGCTGACATAAGACGAGAAAATTTTCGACATTACCAATTTACATTGTTTCTAACAACAAATTCTGCGTATTATACATTCAAACATTCAAATACAGCGTTTTTAGCTGATATCTACATTCGAAAGTCTGGCCCTACTTCCCTATAGTAGACTGATGGCAGTACACATTTGAATGCACTTACTTTTTATTCGTAGTTTACGTCGTGTGGTTGTGTCTTCTACATAACCCCTCCAATTTTTGTTTTTATTTTTACAAAGACACTACCTTTTAGAATAAATTTTCAGCATCACCACTGGTAGCGCGGAACCGTAACAGACGCTATTTTTGTAATCAATCCTTTCTTCACATAAAATGTTGGTCCTGAAAAGAACCGATTTTCTTTTCACAATGCGCCTTTTTAATCGCTAACAACAACCACAGTGCACAGTGCTGGGCTCCCATTCTTAATTCCGGACAAAACGTAATGTATTGCTCGAATTTTTCACCAAAGAGTAATTTTGGAACGCTAAATTTATTTTGAGGTTAGAATTTTTTTCCAACATATACTATGCTACTTAAGTACTTCTGGAAGCCCACGCCTTAAGCTCTAAAGCATTTACAGTGTCCTTATTCTAACATAGAAACAGTCAATTTCCAGCTTTGGAGCAGCTAGGAGCTACTCACCACACTAACCAAAGGAAAGAAGACAAAAAAATAGATTTTAATACATGATACCAGATCGTTCCGAATCTTTCCCGAAAAAAAAAGTCAAGTCAAATTTTCTTTTGCCATACAAATTTGTTAAGGAGATGTTAACTTCAACAAGCCACCAAAAATTAAATTTACAATCTACAATAATTAAATTTTGGAATCAGATCATCTAATACATGTGTGAAATAAAAAAAATACGAGCTTCACGAGAAAAACGATTTTTTTTGAGGTTTTGTCCGGGTTTCCGCCATTGTGTGTCGGCGCCGGCCACTCGATGATTTACTCTCTGCTACCGGCGTCATCTTTGCCATTATATCCAATCCCGCAAGTTGCTTGATGTTGATGTTTGTGCTTGAGATGCATGTACGGGATTGGTTGGTTTACCTATTTCTAAAAATTTTTACCACATATTGATAATGAATAGTTGAAAATCAGTTTTTCCAGAATAATACAAAGAAACGTAGAGTTGTGCACCGGTGCGAAAATTGTCGGTGGCGGTGTTTGTCACAATTTTCTTTTTGTAAGAAAATGTAATGAAAATGTAGCCAAAATAATTTTTCAAATTTACTCATGATTTTTTTTATTAAACCCAAGGATTTTTTTAAATTAACCAGTGAAGTTTTTTTTATATCTTTTTAAAGGAGACTTTCAGCCCAAGGCTGGCTCATGAATTCACATGGGAAGTTTATCTTAATTTGCACAGTAACCTCATCTGAATCCTCAGAGAAATTACATTTGATTTTTCCCGGGATATTTTTTAGAACTCCCACGGGGAATTTCTTTAAATCTTCACTCATAAATCCTTAGAGCTTTCACTCGAAGTTCTTCTGATCTTTTTTTCTAGAAATTCCAATGCATTGTCCATGAGTATTATTTATTTATTTATTCAGACTAAGGCCGAAGTGGCCTGTGCGGTATATAAGAGTCTTCTCCATTCGGCTCGGTCCATGGCTAACGTCGCCAACCACGCAGTCTACGGAAGGTTCACAAGTCATCTTCCACCTGATCGACCACTTTGTCCGCTGCGTACCTCGCCTTCTTGTGCCCGTCGGATCGCTGTCGAGAACCATTTTCAGCGGGTTACTTCCGACATTCTGGCTACGTGCCCGGCCCACCGCTGTCGTCCGATTTTCGCGGTGTGAACGATGGATGGTTCTCCCAGCAGCTCATGCAACTCGTGATTCATTCGCCTCCTCCACGTACCGTCCGCCATCTGCACCCCACCATAGATGGTACGCAGCACTTTCCTATCGAAAACTCCAAATGCGCGTTGGTCAATGGGAGCGTTTTGTAGATTGGTACGGCGGTGAACTCTATTCAATCGCTGAGTCTTACGGAGTCCAAAGTACGTACGATTTCCAGCCATTATGCGTCTCCGAATTTCTCTGCTGGTATCATTTTCGGCAGTCACCAGTGAGCCCAAGTACATAAATTCTTCTACCACCTCAATTTCGTCACCACCTATGCAAACTCGAGGTGGGTGGCTCACATTTTCTTCTCTTGAACCCCTTTTCATGGAAATGCTTCGGGAAACGCTTTGGAATTTCCTTGAGAAATTCCTGGAGATACACTTCAGATACTGGAGATACTTCGCTTCTGAATTAAATCGGGAAACGCTTTAAAATTTCATCGGAAAACGCCTCGAAACTTCCTCAGGAAACGCTACTAAACTTCCTAGAGATACGCTTCGCAATTTCCTCTGAAAGCTTTTCGGAATTTCCTTTAGAAACGCTTCGTAATTTTCTAATAAAACGCTTCAGATTTTCCTCGGGAAACGCTTCGGAGTTTACTTGGAAAACGCTTCAAAATTTCCACAAGAAACGCTTCGAAATTTTCTCGAAATTTCTTTGGAAATGCATCAAAATTTCTTTGGAAAACGATTCGAAATTTTCTCGGGAAATACTTAGGGACTTACTCGGAAAACGCTTCGGAAATTCATCGGAAAGCTGATCAAAATTTCCTTAGGAAACGCTCTGAAATTTCCTCAGGAAACGCTTCGGAATTTAATCCGGAAACGCTTCAAAATTTCATCGGAAAACGCTTCGGAACTTTCTCAGTTAACGCTTCGAAACTTCCTTCCACTTTGAAATTTCTTCGGGAAACACTTCAAAGTTTTCTCGGGAAACTCTTCGCAATTTCCTCGGAAAGCTTTTCGGAATTTCCTTGGCAAACACTTCGTAATTTTCCAAAAAAAAAACGCTTCGGAATTTCCTTGGGAAGCGCATCAAAATTTCCACAAGAAACACTTCGAAATTTTCTCGAGAAACGCTACGAAATTTCATCAGGAAACGAATCGAAATTTCTTCAGGAAACGATTCAAAATTTTCTCGGGAAATACTTCGTAATTTCGTCGGAAACCGGAGAGAGAAACTCTTTGGAAATTCCCCAGGAGACACTTCGGAATTTCCAGAGAAAACGCTCCAAAATGTTCTCGGTTCACACTTCGGAATATCATTGGGAAACGTTTAGAAATTTCTTCAGGAAATAGTTCATAATCCTCTTGGACAATACTTCAGAACTTCCTTGGAAAACGCTTCGAAATTTCCCCCGAAAACTCTTCAAAATTTCTTCGGGAAACGCTTTGAATTTTTCTCAGGAAATGCTTCGGAATTTCCTCAGAAAACACTTCAAAATGTCTTCAAGGAAACGCTTCGGAATTTCCTCAGGAAACGCTTCAAATTTCTACGTTAAATGCTTTGGAAATTCCTCGAAAAACGTATCGAAGCTTTCTAGGGAAAGACGTCTTTATTTCTTCGGGAAACGCTTCGAATTTTCTTAGGTAACACTTCAAATTTGGTATCACTTAAGCTATTCCTAGCATGGTATCCCCATCACGTGGCTAGGTATCACAGCCCTGGTAAGACGTTATACCGCAAAATCAACATTCAACCTCGAAAAAATGTAAAAGAATGTACAGGATTCAACAATAGGCAAAGGACACAATAATGCTTAACGGAAACTGATTGGAAACTCGATACAGTAGACGTTCGATAACTGCAAGTCATTTAACTGCAATTCGATAGTTGCAACAGTTTTGCAGTTATCGGATCGCTAAACTTCAAACTGATGTTAAACTCAATGACGACTGCATTGCGCTACACATTTAGATGCACTTTCATTGCATCTGACGTCGATTGACAACTGTTTGACGTCTATAATTCGTTGCAGTTATCGAACGGCATTCGTTAACTGAAAGGTAAACATTTTACAGTTATCGAACGGCTACTGTACTTAGAACGTTAGGACCCTGTTGGAACCTGCACAAATTGCCCTCCTGCAAAAGGTGCAAGTGGAGGTTGCAGCAATTCAGAAGGTCCGATGGCGAGGAACAGGAGACCGCGCAGTTGGCCCAATTACGGATACCTAATTATATCCACTACAGTGGCGGCGAGAAGGTGGAGTATGATATTGGGTTCGTAGTGCTTGGTAAGCAGCTGCGTCTAATCATTAGATGGAGGCCGCTAAGTGATCGCATTTGTGTGTTGAGAGTTAAGGGCAAGCTCTTTAACAACGATGCATACCCAATGATGTGAATGACGAGTACACCAACCAACGACAAGCCCAATTATGTGAAGGGCGAGTTCTATGACACGACCTACGGAAAACATCAAAACACGGCGTGGAATTCATCATCGGAGACGCAAACGCTCACATCGAAGGGGAAGAGTTCTTTGGCCCAGTCATTGGAAAGGACAGCCTCCACGTAATATAACGGCCTGAGGCTAGTCAATTTCGCCGCAGCCACAGGAATGGATATCTGTGGCACCTATTTTGCCCGCAAGAATATTCTAAATCACCTGGAGACACCTAAATAGCGAAGCGATACGTGTTCTCAAATCGATCAAGTTTTGATCGGCATTTCTCTGATGTCATAGATGTGAGAACCTTTCGAGGCCCAAATATCGACTCTAGCCATTTTCTGGTGCTATGTAAGGTTCGCGCAAGACTGTACAGGGAGAACCATACGGCTGAACATACAGCGACTGTAGGGCGAGGACGTTGCAGAGCAATTCGCTAGACGAAAGAATTGAAGTGCATCCAACTAGAGAAAATTTGAACGAATTGTAGCAACAAGTCCACGAGGCGGTCAGTTCAACAAACACAGAGGCACTTGGTACCCCACAAGGAGACCAACGGAAGTACTGATTTGATGTAGAGTGCCGAAGAGCGACAGATGAGTAAAAAAAGGCCAGGAGCCGCATGTTAGTGGCGGCTACACGCCAAAACAGAGCGATATAAAGAACTAAGGGCAGCTGAGAAAAAAAACTCCACCGGCGTAAGAAACGGGGGTACGACGCACGAAAGTTCCATAAAACGCAACGAAAAGTGCATCGGCGCCAATCATGATCAATGACGGCTCTGGAAATCTATTGACCGACCGAACAGGGGTGGCTGCTAGGTGTAAGGAGCACTTCAAGTTATTGTTGAATGAACAATCGGACAGAGAGGGCACAAACCGAATAAGGATTGAGGATGATGAACAAGCAGTGGAGCCACCAACGCTAGACGAAGTAAGAAAACCTGTTCGAGAGCTGAAGAACGGGAAGAATGGAATCTCGGCCGAGCTTTTAAGTTGGGAGTTGGGCTGAACGAAAAAATCCATCAAGTGATTGAAATGATTTGGGAGGGAGAAGAAACGCCTTCCAGCTGGCTTGATGGCCTCCCGAGTAGCACAAGTCAGACAAAAATGGTTGCAGCAACTTCAATGTGACTAAATCTGGTCGCATATGAGTGGCAGTAACCCATGTGGAACATGTGTGATACTGGGGGTCATATGTCCTATCTAGGGTCATCTATCTATCTAGAAAGGGCACAGACTCGATTGTGCCAATTATCGAGGTATAACACTCCTAAATACCGCCTACAAACAAGGTAATCTCCCGAATTCTGTTTAGCAGGCTGCGTCCGTTTGTGGAGACCTTTTTCGACGAATATCAAAGCCGTTTTCGAGAAGGACAACGGACCAGATGTTTGTAGATTTCAAGACAGCGCACAGTGAAACGGAGCGAACTGTGGCATATAATGCTATAACATGGCCTTCCGGCAAAGCTTATTAGGCTGATTCGTGAGACGCTGGATGGATCCAAATCGAGCGTCAGAATATTTATCGAAACATTCGATTCGTTCATGACATTAGACTGATTGAAGTAGGGCGATGCTATCTCGAATCTGCTATTCAACATAGCTGTGGAAGGTGCTATCCGAACCTAACCATCATCAACAAGTCTTACATGCTCCTTGATTTTGCGGATGACAGCGACATTATTTGTGTAGATCGCAGATCAGTGGAAGAGGCTTTCGTGCTCTTTAAACGGGAGACTTTAAGAATAGGACGGATCATAAGCTATGTCAAAACTAAGTACCTGGTAGCTGGCAGAGAATGTGGCAGCATACTGCACTCAATATCTGGCGGCGTGATGAAAAATTCGCAGATGCATGAATCACAAGTTTTACCAATGTTCGAAAATGCAGACATCGGCCGGATGATAAAAAAACGGCAGATTACAGCGGGCAAGACATGTTGTGCGTGTGCCGGAAGAGATCAAACATCGTAACATGATAATCAGGTGGCATTTTTGGCACTATTTTGATACAGGTTTGTTCGATCAATAGTTTTACATTCAAATTCCTAGCATAATGGTACGATCAAGGATGTTATCGATCATTTAGTAATCTGCGTTCGATCATTTAGTAGTTTGTCAATAACTCATTCCAGAAGCTGAATTTCAAAATGTGTTGTATGGTGGACTTTTAGAGCGAAGGTTTTTCTACAACTCTCCTGAACAGGTCGATGTTCGAATTCCACTGCTAAAGGAGTTACGGTGCTAGTTGGTATACTTATACTAAATGATAACAAAATATGCAATCATTTAGTCTAAGTTACTGCTACTAGCGCTTTAGCTCCGTTATTGGTGAAATTCAAACAACGAACTGTTAGGCAGAGTTTTAGATAAACCTTTGCACTAGAAGTCCACCATACAACACATTTTGAAATTTAGCCTCTGAAATGAGTTGTTGAAAAACTACTAAATGATCGGGGGCAGATTACTAAATGATCGATAACATCCTTGGGTACGATTACAATCAGCCCTTGGAACTTGTTTTGTGATTTGTTAGACGTAAATTTTAATATCCTTTGGAATGGTTTAAAGTTTTCATCAAGATTCGTAACAGTTTCTGAGATATTATGAGCGGGCACAATTTCTGTGTTTGACCCAATCTTACCCCCTAGGCCCAATGTCCCCCGAACGATGGTACTACAAAAGTTATAAAACTTATCCAGGCAACTAAAATCAATCATTCTCGTATGAAATTATTTATCTACGTTTTGAAATATCGGAACGTCTCAAATTAAAAAGGACATTAATTACACAAATAGTATGGAACTTATATTTTCAACAAATCGACTATAAGCAATAGACACATATGAGCCATCAAACCCAGAATAAGTTAAAGCCATAGCAAAAGCAGAAGTTTGCTTTTGTTCGACGAACACAGAAACAAGCGACAAGGCACTTTACTTCCATATTTCCTATCCTTAGCCACGGAATGCTTGAGAAGAACCTTAACGCTCAGATGAATTTCGTCGAAAAATTCAAGCCCCGGCATTTTCTCCCCAGTGGAGTTGGTAAAACATATGAATCAAGAATCGTGTTGCTGCTTTTGTTTCCGCACAAAAGGCGTCTCTTCTTCATCATTTCTGTTTTTCATATCGCATGGAAGCTCATCCCGCATTCACCAAGAAGTTCTAGAGCTGCGATCTCACACTCACGGGAGCTTAGGCATCAAAGAAGAAACATGGTGGTTGTTTTTTTCCCTTCACTTCGCGAAATCCCATTTCGCTTGATATGCTTTGGTTGAAGTGATAAAGTGGAAAATGCGTATTCTAGCGAAGCCTTACCTGTAAGCGAGATTCTTTGACAGTTGAAAAACATTTGCAAGTTCCTTTTACACAATGGATATTTTTACACAACTACGATGTAGCAAATAGGAAATAAATTTAAAAGTTACGAGCATAAAATACTAATCGCAACTAAAAGCAAATTATATAGGCAAAAAATTAGATCGTATGCTAGTATGAAGCCCTTTGAATTGCTGCTGTGTGCGGCATATCACATGAGTTGCCAAGTAAACAACATGTGTTATCCTTCAATTCAGGCTCGAGTAAATCCTCCTGGGTCATATATATTTAACCATCCAATGATCCGGTCCATTAGACAAAATTGACCTTCGTATTAGTTGATGACTTTCAGTAATGGCGTGGAATGAAATTTGGAATTTCCCTTGTTCATCAAAGGAAATTCATTAATACGAAAATAATAATGATACATTGAGAGCCAATCCCAATTACAGTCTGTCGGGTTTCATTTGTTGGGTTTATTAAGTTGGGGTTACGAATTGATTCGGCACCCGAAGGCAAATAATGACGTAAATAGTCAAATCAATATGTTTTATATTTAATCATTGATTGGTCAGATAAAATCTCTGCCCAACTAACGAAGAACTCAAACTTACCAAATATAAATAACAAAAATAGTGCCTCCCGTGATAGCAAAAAGGGTCCATCAACTTTAATAGGCATCGTAGTCTTCTGAACCGTTTATTTTTGTTCTCTTTTCGTTCCTAACGTTTTAAAAAGATTGTACCAAACATCGAGTGGCTTATCAAAGAACGCACAGTTAGATCTACCATAAACTCTCAGATGATTTTCCGTTTAACATCACTCTCCTAGCGTTGCCATTAGAATTCCCCATAAGACAAGCCGAGTGCCTAATCTCGTTTAGGCAATGGTTAAATGGGAAACGCTCATAAAATCAAACAACAACGCCTTGCTTCGATGGATGTGGGTGCCGAAAAAAGTTGAAGGTTTATTCTTGGCCTGGGAATGGTGATGAGATAAGACCACGAACTTGGTATGAGATGCGGGCTTTTATATTCGGGCTCAAGAAACTTGAAGGATGATTCTTCGTTGCTTCTCATCCATCTGATTAAATTCCCCTTCAATTATTATATTGTATATCATTGCAATTTTCCGTGCTTGCCGTGCCGCAGTCCTTCTCGATGAGGTTGAAATTGAAATTATCGATTGCTTCTGCCACCCACGACTTTGAACAGGAAAAAAAAGGTTAATAAAACCCATTTAGCACCTCTTCACCGCAAGATTTCCTATAACGATCCGTCGCTAAGGATGCGAGAAGCACCTTGCGCCGGGAATTGCAATATTCTCCGTTCCTGATGTGTAGAGAAGTTGGTAAGCCACCGCGCGTTCGGTGAAAGTTTATTGCAACTCTTCTTTTCCGCCAGCATGCTTGACGCTTGGAGTTCGGTATTACTGCCGGTATGCCACGGAAGAGTGTGCACTTCTCTGGTTAGGTGTACGTTAGTTTGAGTAAGTGGAAAAGTTGATTGTGGCAACTAACTAAGAAACTTCACATGCTGTGACGAACGGAACAAAAGAGATTTATCGCAAATTTTTATTAAAAGTAGGAAGAATTACTTTAAATGTAATGCATTGGGTATCAAAAGTGACCTACATTTTTTTTGGGTTTATGTTACTTGAAAATTATGGCCAAATGTTTTTATTTTACGTGCTATAATATTCAAAAAATATTTTTGCATTTCAGTCATTGTATTAATAACTCTCAGTACCATAGCTGGCATTCATTGTGACGCGTGCTGTAGAACTCGCTTATTTTCAAGTATCACTCTTGCATAGAGCACTTTTTGCTTCAACCCCGCTTTGCTCTAGCAGCCACTATAGCGTATCGCGAGAAGTTTCGTCATTACCACCAGGAAGTGGTTTGGGAGGTGAATATTTTCGCCCTTTTTCACGAGCTTACTTCCTGCGCCCGGCAGTGAAGGAAATAGTAAGAGGAAATGTGTGTCTCCGTGCCCGCAAGACTTGGTTGGCTGTTGCTAAAGTTGCTGTATTCGTTGTCGTTAATGAGAGTTTCGCAGGGGAACCCTTACCACAATTGCTGTGATAAATAGGGATTGGGGTTTGAGTGCATTGGCAGCAAGTTCACAGTTCATCAACAAACGAGTACTGGCAATGACGAAACCCGTATGTATCTCAAATATTGATGGCGGTGGAATGCTTAAAGATCTGAAGCCCCTGGTCACAAGAAAGCATGCAACCACTTACACGAAACACTTTCGATTGTATGTTTGCGCCTCTTTTTACCCAAAAGAGTAGCAGCGATATATGAATTCTGTGATAATTTCCTTCTTTTTGTCTGTATACGACTGGGTACCTTTGATGGCATTAGCGGGTACCTCGGGCAAAATGCGTAATGCCAGATTTATTACAAAACCAATAAACACTCATTGATCAAGTTTTGATAATTGTGGAATGTTTGATTCCAAAACATTGCATTGTACATGATATGCAAGGCGATTAGTAAATCAAAACCCATTATATCCTGCCACTACAACCATCATTTAAGAGGCCTATTTTCGGTGTTAATTGTTGGTTTTTAATTTGAGAGGCATGACGATACCAGACATAATTAAATACTCATCCTACACGGTTGTTCAGGAGAGTATGTTTTTTTTTCGTTTGTTTGAGAAACTACATATGTGCACGCACTTTGAAAAGCAATTATGGAGTACTGCTTACAGTTTTCGCACTGGAAGTGTTTCACAGTGTTGAGTTTTGACAAAAACTATTGATCTGTCGAAGAAATTGAAAGAATTGGGGCCAATTTGTTCAAAAACAGTATTTTGTTGTTTTCTCGAAATTTTGTAAAATGGACTTATGCAGTTTCTCAAACAAATGATTCAAATGGAGTTTAGACTGTAGTAATTAATTTCCACTCTTGGTAGCTAATACCCTGAATGTAGGCAATTAAATTTTATTGTACAGACATGACGAATTTTTCCAAAAAGCTTCGTTGCAGTGTTGGTAAAATCATTTACAAATCTCGCAAACTCGTTTGCGAATTAGAAGGAATTAGCAACCCTATAACCAGAGACCGGCGGAGTGAAAAACTGACGAAATGGCAACGTATGAAAATGCATGAAATCGTTTAAATTATACTGGCAGCACTTGAACTTTTTGCTTGCTTCTTATGGAAGCAAAAAGTAAACAAGTCGAATTGGAACCGCTTTTGACGGTTCGATTGGAAACAAGATGGCGTCTTCGCCGATCTCTTATTCTAGTATTTCTAGAAGGAATGCATCATGTCTAAGTTTTTTGAAGCAAGTACGCATCGTTTCACTCATTTGTCAAAAAATCATTTCTTTCCAAAAAGCGTTTAAAATCAATTGGAGAGCAATTTATTGTTTACACACGCAAGAATATCCATTATTTAATGCACCAAACGACATTTCACTGTTTTCAACAAAAAAGGGGCCTCCTTAGCCGTGCTGTAAGACGCGCGGCTACAAAGCAAGACCATGCTGAGGGTAGCTGGGTTCGATTCGCGGTACCGGTCTAGACAATTTTCGGTTTGGAAATTGTCTCGACTTCCCTGGGCATAAAAGTATCATCGTGCTTGCCTCATGATATACGAATGCAAAAATGGCTTAGAAACCTCGCAGTTAATAACTGTGGAAGTGCTCAATTAACACTAAGCTGTGAGGCGGCTCTGTCCCAGAGTGGGGATGTAATGCCAATAAGAAGAAGAAGAAGAACAAAAAAGAACAAATGAAAATCTACGGTGATTCAAATGGATTATACAACTCATCCGTGAGTGTAGAGTTTGATGCGTTTCAACTCACAGCTAATTTGAATCGTTCATGAGTTTTGAGATTTTTAGTTTTTTCCAACACTAGTTGCCAGAGGCTTGGAAGCCTCCTTCTAAGCTGCCGTAAGCTTCCTTTCGATAGGCTCGGAAGCCTCCTTCCAAGAGGGTTGGATGCCTCCTATCATGTGGCTCAGAAGCCCTCTTCAAGATACTCGGAAGCCTCTTTTCGAGAGGGACTCGGAAACCTCCTTAGAAGAGGCTAGGAAGCCTCTTTTCAAAAGGCTCGAAAGCCTCATTTCAAGAGACTCGAAAAACTGCTTTCTAGAGACACAAAAGACTCCTTTCAAGAGACTCGAAAGCCTCTTTTAAAGAAGCTCTGAAGCCATTTCAAGAGGCTTGGAAGCCTCCTTTCAAGAGGCTTGGCAGCTTCCTTTCATGAGGTTTGAAAGTCTCCTTTCATGAGGTTCGGAAACCTCCTTTCAAGAGTCTGAAGTCAAGAGTTAGACGTCTCCTTTCAAGAGACTCGGAAGCCTCCTTTCAAGTGGCTCCGAACCTCCTTTTGAAACACAACTTTTTGGAGTGCAATATATCCCGTAGTGTGGGGGTCCTATATGAATGTAAAAGCTCGAAGGTCTCCAGAAAAAGGTCGAGAACCGCTGATCTAAGGCTCCAAATTATGTCGAAATCTCATCCCTAACCCTTACGATTGAGTTCAATCCGTTCGACGTAGTCGAATCAGCCGTATCAATTTCACCGGGAAACCATGTTCCAGCTTGATTTGAACCGTTTGGTTTTACTGGACCGTACCGATAGACCCTCACGAAAACCTACAAAATGCATAATTTTGTACGTCGATTATTATTGTAAATCAGCTTTTCTAACCACATCTACACAGAAAAAACTCAAAGGTGCAGCCCATTCAGGTTGTACGCAAAGGTGACGTTGAACTACGTAGCTGTATGTAATGTACAGGTTTTCGACGCTTCTGTGTGATGAGACCAAAGCAAGCCTTTGTCAAGCCCAGGATGAATCGCTCCTTTCGTTGTTTAACCTGTGCTCCTGAGGTTGAGTGAGCGTTACGAACCCTGGTTATGTATATAATTTTTAGACCATCATTTGAAAAGGAAGACAAAAACAAAACAAAAATTGAATTTTCAAATAATCGAGGATGAACAACACTCTCAAGCGTTCACATATCCAAATTATCAATTGATAAAAACTCGCTAGAGAGTAAGAATTGATCGATAATTGTATCTTGATTAGAAATTGATTAGAAATATAGTCGAGTCAAGTACGAGACACTGAAGACGACCACACAGTTGTGGTCGAAATACGTATCTGCAAAGATAACGAAAATTAACTAGTGGAATTTAATGGAGAGTGCTTAATTCGTCTTAGACGGTTGAATACATTCCACTAAAAAAGCTTTATATATTTTTCTTAGAAATATTGGTAAATGCTACTTTTAAACCAATTTTCCTGTAACACTTATAACACCTAAACACAATGCCAAACATCCGATTGAACTTCATTGTTTACTTTAAATTGGTATTAGATATGTTTAGGTTTACATTAAAATGATAATTTCGTGTTTATTACCAATCGATTCCAAAATTTGAAAAATCATCGCCAATGAAAACTCGCCTACTTTTCACACCTGAGAAATTATCAAATAAAAATTTCAATAATTATCGTTTGAGAGTGATTCAGCACAACCCTGACTGATAAAGCGTCTCCACTAGACTGGCCAGCTTAGTATGGGGAGAAAAAAAATTGTCGAATTCTACGGGGCACCCCCCAGGGTTGTGTTTTAGGTGAGAAAATCAATCTCTCAAAATTTCAGCTCAATCGCTTGTTGCATAAGCTGGCGCAATTGATTTGAAGTTTGTATTTATTATGCTGCCCCTCGGAATGGTAGTTTCAACTACAATATTTTTTTGCATGTAATGTAGGCCTCCACAGGATGCCATGCACAGTTGGCAAATAATCTGCTTTTTTATTTTTCACAATTTTTAACCACAAATGAAATTTATCAGTGAGTGCAACTAATAGATGGATATTTGAGTTTTCCAAATGTCACTTTGATCTGTCAAAAAAATACACGCCGGAGACACGGTGACAAATTCCGGACATGTTCAAGTCAGCTATGCAGAGGTAGGAAGGGTCATTTTGCCGAATGCCACTAAGCCGAACAAGCCATTAGGCCGAAAGGGTCGTTTGGCCGAAAAGGTCGTTTGGCCGAATGGGTCATTTTGCCGAAAGGGTCGTGTGGCCGAAAGGGTCGTTTAAGCTAGCAGCTATACACTATTCACTCGAACAAATCGCATCCCTACCTCCTGACAACTTTGTCACCTTAACCGACAGTCTAAGTACCTTGGAGGCTGCTCGGTCAATGAAACCGGTAAAGCACTCAGCGTATCTCCTAAAGGGGATAAGGAAAGCTTTGAGTGCTCTATCGAAACGTTCATTCACAGTCACTATGGCTTGGGTCCCTTCTCATTGCTCGATCCCGGGAAATGAGAAAGCGGACTCTTTGGCTAAGGTGGGCTCTGTGGAAGGTGATTTTTGCGATCGGCAAATCACCTTCGATGAATTTTTCTCATTAGTTCACCATGAAACCTTGATCAGCTGGCAGCAGAAATGGACAAATGGGGAGTTGGGTAGATGGCTGTATTCAATTCGCCCGCAGGTGTCGTAGCGTCTATGGTTAAAAAAAATGAATATAGGACGAGACTTCATTCGAACCATGTGTCGTCTAATGTCCAATCACTACACTTTAAACGCACACCTTTTCAGAGTGGGGCTCTCGGAAAGCAATCTCTGTGTTTGCGGCGAGGATTACCAGGACATTGATCATGTCGTGTGGGCGTGCGAGGAGAATCGTGGCCCCAGATCTACATTAACTGAACATCTCCGGGTCCGAGGAAAACAACCAAAGCCTATTAGAGAAGTGTTGGCGGGCTGATACTGAGTGAAACTTTGTGGAAATTGGTTGAGAACCCCTGTAATGGTATAACCATAGGAACAGTGGTCCTCAACACGATTTCACTTCAGGGTCGTTTTCCAATTCAATTCTCCCGGATATTTCTTACCTTTATATTTGGTGGCAAGGCGGACATACAGCAACAAAATGGCGGAATACAAGATTTTCTTTAAAACAATAAAATTAACACAACAAAGTTAGGATTTAGCAGGCCATACAAATTTAATTAAACTATTTTTTTTCAAGTGCACTAATTTGGGCTATTATTTGGCCTTTATTTTTAGATTGAGCTCACCGTTGCGGCCGATGCAGAAACCGTTGGCATGCTTGATAGTCGTCTCAGTCGTCACAGGAACGTCTCCTCTTTTCTCTTCTTCTTCTTCTTTATCTCAATTCCTTTTCTTTGCTTCAATCACATTCCCATAATTGACGAGGGAATCACTACACTGACGGTTTGGCTTTTATATGGCGTCAGCCACAGTTCCGAGTCCGGGGAGTGGTACAGATTTCGCGCGCACTATCAGTGGTCAGTCTCAAGCGAGCTAGCACCTTTAGAGACGAACAATCACAGATTTGTCGCAATACCACTAGTATTGTTCGCTCAACCACTTTTCATTGTCACTTGCACTGCAGTTCAAAATGTTCACCACTGCTCGCTTGAGTTTGATGGTACGTTGTATGGCCAACCGAAAAAAACGCGACTAGGATTAACTTGAAACATTGGTGCACATTCCTAGTCGTTCGTGGTGATATCCGTAATTGACCCGTACTATTTAGCTTATTTAGGTGTTTTAAATTTAGTGGTACTATAACTGTAATGTCACCTCTTAGTTCGTAAGTTTTAACACGTTTTAACTTTTAGCTTTTAAGTTTTCAAAACTGTTCGCTAACTTACGCGGAACTACTACGGTTAGTATATCAGGCGAACTATACCGCGAACCGTCACACCGTTCTTCACTCCTCCGGACTATATTAAAAAAAAGAGCTCTCACCCTATTCGGGGAATGGTATTTATAGTTTTTTCCCACGGCATATGACTCGACAAAATTGAGCAATGACAATGACGAAACACAGCAATAGAAGACTACGACGCATACGATGATCTGATGATGGACGAACGACGATAACACAGGCACAAATCTTATATCTACGCTCACGTATTGAGCTGGCTGATGTCCCATACTACTTTAAATATTCACTCCGACACTGGCTGCATGCTAAGCCTTAACAATTAAAAAGTCCCTAACACTTGTTTCCGCTTATCAATTTAAATAAACTTTTTAATAAATAAATAAATAAATAAGAAATAAATAAACTTTTTAATAAATAAATAAATAAGAAATAAATAAATAAATAAATGAATAAATAAATATATAAATAAATAAACTTTTTAATAAATAAATAAATAAGAAATAAATAAACTTTTTAATAAATAAATAAATAAGAAATAAATAAATAAATAAATGAATAAATAAATAAATAAATAAATAAATAAATAAATAAATAAATAAACTACTACTAAAGTTGGAGTGAACGAAACAAACATAATAAATAATAAATCTGGAGACATCAACCAAAAGCTACTGAACACAAAATAAATATCACTCAAACACTACAAAAAGTGGAGACAGACATTTATTTAATATTCAGACATTTATGACAACACAAAACATTTATAACAATTTTTTTTCCGAGCTCAACCACTAACTGGCCTTCCCACCAAATATTTAACTGTGACCCGAAAATGAACGGTCACAGGGCCTTGATCTCGAATACATGTCCCTCGTCCACCAATTTGTGAAAGTTGCTGATGTAAGATTGTGATCTTAGTCTGCACATCCCCTTCTCTGTTGTACCCCATATCGAATGTCTTCCTATCTTTGTCCATTTCAGTGTCTGTCGTTAACCCCTTTCGTTTGTCTTCCTCTCATTGTTGTCTCCCAAAAAAATGTTTGTCCCGTTACAGATGTGAAGCATCTCCAAGAATGTCAACTATGTGAACATCAGCATCGTAACTACTTAAGCACCCTAAATTCCCTTCCTTTCCTACTATATTATTGTATTCCCAAACCTCGACCAAACCGCGAGTCTTTCGATTCCCCAAAACTAACATTATGTATAAGATTTAAAAAAGGTTCATTTAGCCGAAAGGGTTCATTTGGCCGAAAGAGTAATTTGGCCGAAAGGGTCGTTTGGCCGAAAGGGTCATTTGGTCAAAAGGGTTTTCGGCCAAATAATCCTTTCGGCCAAACGACCCTTTCGGCTAAATGACGCTTTTGCCCACACAACCCTTTCGGACAAATGACCCATTCAGAATAATGACTTTCGGCCTAATGGTCTGTTCGGCCAAATGTCTTTCGGCCTAGTGGCATTCGGCCAAATTTTCCGCCAACATTCCCAGAATATTGAAGAGACAGCGTATGGTCCTGTCACCGAAACCTGGCAAGCCACCAAAAGACCCCTCAGCGTACAGACTAATAGTATTGTATGGCTGCTTTCGGGGAGGAAGGACTACTCTTGACGTCATTAAATCGGTGGTTGACACTAATGAGGTCGCCATCGAATGCAATCGGCGCAGTATCCGTTACTGCACAGTGATAACACTCGGCGTGCAGAATGCGTTCAATGGTGGCTGCTGGATCCATCGAAGAGTTAATAAAGTTAAAAAAAAAAAAAAAAAAAAAAAAAAATCCATCGAAGAGGTCGCATTGACTGCACCTTACTCAGCAAGAAGCTATAGCTGGTGCATCATAAAACGAAGATGATACTCGTCAATATCCAGAAATCAGTGCAGGAGGTGTTAATTATTAGAGTGGGTAGTTGTGACATCACATCTAAAAGATCTCCTAAACAGTTGGGGGCTGATGCTCGACGATAAGCTGAGCTCCAAAATCCATGACAACTTCGCCTGTAAGACCGCATCTAGGGTATGCTTTAGCAAGCGCAGGCTGCTGTCAAACGTGGCAGTTTCAATACTGCGTTAGAGAGGTCCAATCTGGGCGTCGGCGTTGATCACAAACTGCATCGTGCGAAAGCTGCAGAGTACTCATAGACTAATGTGCCTGAGAGTCTTCAGCGCATATCGCACCGCATATCGTACTTGCGGGTATGATGCCCATCAAACTGGTGGTGAATGAATGGAGAGCTAAACTTTGGCTTGACTAGTTCTAAACAGGTGTGGAGTAGGAGTAGGTGTGATGTTGAAGACACTACCACCGATAACATCGTCAGAAGAATGTGTCAGAATGCAGAAGAGTGGAGTGCTATCGCAGGAGTGATGACTAGGATAGCCAAAATCCTACAACAAGGGCACATTGCGGAAAGTGGACCAAGAACGTTAGGTACTCTAACGCGAAAGATAGACGCTGATAATGAACAGCAACGCAAACGTTAGCTACCAACGCACAACTGTATTCAGCTTGCGGCAATCGCGTAGCCGCAAAACGTGGTGTCATAGCTGGTTACGGGAAAGCTCCCGCTGTCCAGAAATTTCTTGTTTCCACCGTCGGGGACTATCCCAGTCATTCACGATCGGGAGTTGATTGAAAGACTCGAGGGCATTGAAAGTCGGTTATCGGAGTAGGCTAGATCCAACGCCGGAGACTTGTCGAGTAGATGGTTTCGTGCGGCAGCACCGGCTTCGGGTCGTCGGGGCACCATTGATCCAGGAGATATTTCCGCCCAAAATCTTTGGATCTACCTCGGCACTCGTCCAGAGCTTCCGACATCGGGGAACTCCCCGTCGAGATAGGATTGATCCACCGCCCGGGACTATCCAAGTAGTCCGTGATCAATGCGGTAGCTGAATGGCTTAACGGTTAAGCAAGAAGCCGAATGACTCAAAGGTATGGGAAATCGGTCAATTGTGGGTTTATTAGGACTAGAATAAAGTATGCAGGCTTATCGTAATCTCATCCCAGGGGTTGCCTAGACAACAGGATTACTTGTTACGATAGCACTTCGCCGTCGGATGCTGGACACCTGGTTCAATCTACTCCTTGAGTAGGGGCTGGTTTTGTAGGTTTACCACTACCCAAGGCGGTGCAACCGCGATACAGATATCACTGAAGGATTCGGACGCACTTGAAAACGGGTGCTAGAGCTCGCGGATTCTGACCACACGCGGTCTGGAGAACGGATAAACTTTTTCTTCACGAACCTACACCACAGAATAGTCCTTCCGGGTAATTGAACTGTAGGTATATTATCCACGAGGTCAAAGTTTAATTTTTTTAATTTTCTCAATCGCGGGAATCGACTGCTTCTATCCAAAACCAAAACGACCTCGCCCAGCACATCCGAGTAGGAAGCCGGACTCGACTCCTCTCCTTCTTTTCTCTTATCTGGTTGTTCTGGCGCCAGATATCACATCAAGGGGATTTAACCATTGCGAATTGTCGGCGGCGTGTCAGTGGGCAAATATAATAATAATAAACTTAGCTCCTTTTGATCTTATTCTTCTTTTTCTACTTCTTACTGGCATTACCGAAAAAAGACCGGCACCGGGAATCGAACCCAGCCACCTTCAGCATGATCTTACTTTATAGCCGCGCATCTTACCGATGGGCTAAGGCTCTGTTGATATTAGCTTTAATTTAAATTTACTATTGAACTATCGAACATTGAAAATGTAACAGTTGTTAACGTCCTCCCACGGATGCGGGTCGTCGGTATAGGGGGAAGTTCCGCCTAGAGATGTCATGAAATCCCGATTAATCGATTAGTAACTAATCGATTACTCTCGATTCTTGTCGATTATTGAATCGATTATAATTAACGATGAACAGAACATCATAACATAGCGTGTCGTTTTGGAAAGAGTACGTGAAGGCTGCCTATGCCCTAGAAGTAATTCTGAAAGGTAGTCCCTGGGGGAAGTATGGAGTTGGATCCCAAGAAGATTTGAGTGGATAATACCAGTCACGGGTCCAGGATACCAGGAATCCAACGCTCTGACACCCTGCCATGTAACTACTAAACACATGTGTTTGACCAGTGCATAAAACATTACTCCTTAAAAAAAAAAAAGTGACCCCACAAAAGGTACACTGAAGAACCCTTTTCACCTGCAAGAATATTCGAAAGGCCACATGGAGATCGCCTAAATATGTAACAGAAAAACAAATCAAAAGACGGTCCAAAAGGCGTCCATGGCTGCGCGTAACAGCTGGAAAAGGCACATCCCATGCAGCTATTCGGAGAAATGCGCAGCTTCTCTTGAAGAAAGCTAGAGAGATATTTAATCCACCATTGATAACACCCCAACCATTGCACTAAGCACGGTGTCTCTGGACCGGAGAACGACTTTTATGATGACAAATGTGCGTAATTAGTAGAAAGGAAGAATACAGCATGGGCCACGTGCCACAACCTGACATATGTAGCAACCATCTTCCCATCTTAGTAGACAACGGGGAAGGTTACGAACCTTCGAACTTGCTGAAGACATAAGTTTTCCAACTCCTGGCTCGTTGAATATAAGACTTAACGTTTAAAATGTTTAAAAAGTTCTCTTACCCTTGCAATGCAGATTCTTTGAATATAATACTTGATACTTGATGGGCTACAGCTCTTCGATGAACCTACGCCGAATGGAGTATCCTTCTCCACTGGACTCGATCCTGGATCCCAATCGCTTCCACTCGCCCTGAACATTGAGCGCCCTCAGGTCCTCTTCAACTGCAAAAAGCCATCGTGTACGCGGCCTTCCACGAAGCCTGTGGCCTCTTCCGGGTTCTCTACTAAATATTTTCTTCGCTTGACGTTCTTTCGGCATACGAACAACGTAACCAGCCCACCGTAGTCTGCCGTGTTGTATAAGCTTAATAATATCCAGCGACGCCGCCAGATACCGTTCTCTTGTTTATAGCCGAATATTGTCCGCAGCACCTCACGCTCAAACACTCCGAAAGCTCTCCGATCAGCCTCCTTTAACGTCCATGTTTCATGGCCGTATAAAGCCACCGGAAGAATCAGAGTAGTATACAGCGCGAGTTTTGTTTTCGTTTGCAGACTACGGGACTTAAGCTGGTTACGAAGTCCGTAATAAGCCCTATTTGCAGCTGCAATATGCCTTTTCACCTCTGAATATAATATCTAACATTATTTTAAGTGTAAATGACACAACTTTCGATCTATCTTACCTTCATTTTGCTATTGTATTCAATTCGAAAAGTGATGGTCTTATTGTTTTGTCAGACACTTTATATTTCACAATATGTCCGTCACTACATATGTGTAATACGCATTTCGAATATATCGGATGCTCAATTTCGTCCCAAATATAACCCAGGAAATAGTCATGGCATGTTTGTGTTAATCCGCGTAATTTAGTCACCCATTCAGTCATTTACGCACGCAATCAGTTCGTTTATATTCACCTCGTTGAACAGCCATTCTCTAAACAGTCGATTTTCAACACGCTCCAAACTACACCGAAGAAAACTTTCCTCCCATCCGGCGTCGTTTGCCGGAAACAGACCAGAACAGTCGAAGGGTTTTGGGAAGTTTTATTGGCACTAAACGAATCCGTCTAGGAGCCTACCGGCAGCCCCGCCCGCCATTTGATTGTGATTTGACGAGACGAATGTCGACGGTCATAAAATCGAGTGGGTATAACTACTCAAAGCAGCGTCGCACGCCATTGTCATAAATGTCACTCCGTGGAGCCATAAAGGAAAAAGCTTGACTTTTTTTCCAGAAGAGGGTGAAGCGTTCGACCGTGAAGGAAAAATAGACGTTATACCAGGGTGTCGACTACCTGGAAAAACCTGGAAAGTCAGGGAAAGTCAGGGAATTTCAATTTGGACCTGGAATGTCAGGGAAAGTCAGGGAATTTCGAATGAGGTCAGGGAAAAAATCACAAAACCCAATATTGAAAATTTATAGTGATGTTTTTTATTTCGAGCAATATGCTGAACACTTATGACAAAGAAACGCTGAACCATTCAATTATTAAAGAACCGAAACTTCGGATCAGAATTAATATAGCGTTTTAGCTGGTAATCAGACTGCATAGCCGATAAACAAAACAATACTCCGAGGCAGTTACAGTCGACAACCATTTTCACCATCAAGCTATAAAGTTTTTTTTTCGAGTTTTTTTCTATTAATCTCTAAGCAATAACACAGGTTCCAGAGCCATGTTGTTCAAACATGTTTGTCACTGTTGAGGTCTGATACATTTTTTTTAAATCCCCTTTAATATTTTAGATTCCATGTTCATGTTCCCTTTAAACAAAAAAGTTTTGAAAGTTCGTTCAAATACTTAATCATCAATCGCGAGAGTCTGATATTGGGATATTGGAAGAAATGCGATCTATCTTGATAAATTTAAATTGCTGATTAGTAACCAACTCTAATATATCATATTACCTTTTGATAAAAATGCAGCGCCCAATTTTTCGAAAATTATCTAGTCTAAGCAGTCTAAACTGAATCAAATGACTGAAATGTGCCATAGTTCAGAACCAATCCACAAATAATCATCAATAATGTTCAACCTACAACCAACAGCTAGATATTTAAAGGCTTGTTGAAAGAAAACGCCGAATACTAACCTTTGAAGACCCACTCCACATCGGCATCATCTCCAAATAAGATTCTGTATGTAAGGTTTTGAAAACATTTTGTTAACTTTCATTTGATGATGGGCTTATAAAGTCATTGGTCGATCCTTACGTCCTTAGGTGGTCAAATTACTAGTCATGTAGAGAGAATGACAGTGGATTAAAGCATCATATGATCTACCTCATGTACGTAGGTGGCGATAGTCGCAATGAAACGTTTGCTCGATACTCCATAACCATACTCGGACGCAAGAGGAGGATAATGTTGTTGTCAATGGTAATGTTTCAGTTTAACATTCGTTGCTTTTGATGTTTGTAAAACAATTTTATCAGGAAATATTCTGGTTAATCTTTAAGAAATTTGTCCAGAAATTACTTCAGTGAAAATGTTTTGATATATTTTGTGAAAACACTTATTCCCTTCAGAAAATTTTCTAAATTACTTCAGAATTCTCACTGAAACATAAAACAGTCCAGAGGATTTCCAAGAGCTCGCTCAAAAGTTTAATTCTGGAACTCCTTGATGGATGTTTAGTAGATTTTTTCCAAAGCTCCGCTCCAAAAACTTTGTAGATTGTATGGTGTTTACTCAAATTTGAATTGAAATGTCTTCGTTGAAGAATTCATACACAAAATATGCAAAGGAATCTTCAAATATGTTAAAAGAGTTCTATAAAAAACTCCATTAGATGTTCCTTATAAAGTTTCATTGCCTGTTGTTGTACTTACATCTAGTTGAAAGTAGTTGAACTTTTTTTTTTAATAAAACATTGCTGGAATTTCAAGACCATCGATTCACTTTTGACAAACAACTAAAAATCGATAAAATAAATTGAGTAAGTGTAGCTCCCCTTAGCATATGAGACTAGTTATGCCACTTCTTTACAAACATAACCATTTTTTTTATATTTTTCCATGGGGCCATTGGCTAAGGCCCCAATCGACAAATATTAAACGACCTGAATGTATGCAGACCAAAATATTTAAAGTATTACATGGTTAGAATGTTTTTCTAGGCTGTAAGTGTTGCATGGATGTATGTGAGCTTGTAGGGCTTGAATTCTTGATTATCTGATTATCATTGATTATCATTTACTCCACAGAGAGTGAATAAGAATTCTTACTCCGTAAGTATTTCTAAGAGCCAATTCTCGATGTCCACAAAAAAACCTAACCCGTAAATTTTTTTAACGGAGTTAGAAGGATTTCTAGAAGCTCCCACGATTGTTCAAAAAGTCGTGTCAAAAGAGTCGTGTCAGTAGTCTTGGAGGTACATTGCGACTCCAGAGAGTCCGTGTGAATTCCCAATGGTGGATGATTGCACCAGAGAGTTTATAACATTGGAGCAAATTTTGAAAAGATGTGAATTATGAAAACCTTTTAGGAGTTCTGCGCATTTACTTGATTCTTTGTGAACGACCAGAATTACCTATTAAATTGTACATATCCTTAATGTTCTGCTTCAGAAGTGTTTAGGCTTCCAGTAACTCAGGAACTCATATGGACAGGAATCAAACATGCAGAGATTTAAATATGCTTATAGAAATTGAAAAAAAAAACGCATTTTTCATACCTGGAATTTTTCGAGAAATGGTCTGGAAAGTCAGGGAAAGTAAGGGAATTTCATTCTCAAATTTGAGTCGACACCCTGTATACCTACCTGTCGTGAAAAGCTTTCTAACCGGGGATGATGATGCCTTTGGCTTCTTCGGTTTCGTTAGTCAAGTCATGTTGCGTTTTGCGTATTATAGGTACCTGGAATGTATCTACGATTCGGGTGACCCTTTTTTCAACCGGACCATCAACCGTACGGTTAGTAATCCACTTTAACTAAATATAGCGTCAGGTCATAAAATATTATTGTACTGGGGCCTAACAGGATTATGCACTTTCACTTCCAAGGCTGCCGAAGGGTGGAGGTTGGAGGTCGAAGGGCCTCCTGCTGTTCGTTCAGTTGATTCTTATCTATTATACTTCATTGCTGGGATACGGTGGCCGTCATGTCGCCGGACGCTTCTCTGGTGACCACACCGGGAAACCATTATCATATTATTATTCCTTATAGCGTATTTGCTCTGCTTAGGAAAGATGATGGTATGAAAGCTCCTTGCCGAGCGTTTTTTCTTTGCAAATACTTTAGGATGATGGTGGTATTTCTCCTTCAAGGAAAAAAATCTGTTTTAAGAACATTGAATGTAACAGGTGGATTGGGTGGAGTCGGCCAACTGATAGAATTCTCCCTTCTTGGAAGCTGTTTCCAGAAGATTATATGTTTACAGTGGACGTTTTTCATTTAGAATAAAGATGTTCTTAACGAATGCTTGAAACTTTGCGGTAACAAGATATTTTAAGTTCTTTTTTTACATCTATGCTGGCTGTTGCAAAGATGGTGTAATCTGATTTCATTTTTCCCCTACTAAAAATGTATATAGATCTTTTATACGAAAAAGAAAGTGGTCTTGTAATAGCCGTGACGGTAAAGGCTACCAATTCAGGAGTTGCAGATTTGTTTTTGCTTTAAAAACTCCTGGTTGATTTCTTCTCTTGATTTCATTCACGACGTGATAATTTCTAGGTCACTTGTTCTTCTGTGAAATCTCTTCTCTTGTTCATACAGCCATTCAGTATTTCTTCGACCATTAGATACGATAAATACAATCAACCACAGAAACAAACAGAAAAAAATATCAAAAGAAAAAAGACACTGAGGAAATAACCAACGATAAAAGCGAAAACAAACTAACGAAGCATAAATTCCCTCACGAAAGCTCTACTCTGTATCCATTTCCTGATTATGATCGGGCGAACATTTACGCTTTCCTCCCGCTAGTGAAGCTCTTGCTACTTAGATGCACTGGGGCGTGAAAGGTAGTGTTACGGCGAGCAGGAGGCTTTCTTCAAAGCAACCATCATCACCGCACAACGATACCCAAACGATACAACTTTGCACTCTCACGAGTGGAAGAAAAACCACGCCGCCGTACGCAGTGGAGTGTCTTGCTTCAAAAAGTTGATGAAATATAGAAATGTTTGATAGTTGATTTAATAAACGTGGCAAACTTGTGCTCCGAGAAAGGCGAATTAGTCCAGAAGTCCTTTAAACGATTGAATATTCTAAATTATGAGTTTAAACAACGAAATCTGATTGACTGTGAACTACCATGCGTCTCCATTGTACTTGTTGAACGGAACTCCCCTAAACCTAAGCGATTTTATTGCCGCGACTCTATCGCTGGGTCGCTGCATGCAATGTTTCATTTACGCTGCCATACCAACGGTGAGAAGTGACGGAGCGTTTGTTACGATGGAGATTTGTACCAAATCTTGTTGAAAGACCATTTCATTGGGCATTTTCCTTTGCATTGGATCAACAAATTTTGTTCAATATTTTTCTACTTACACCTATTGAAGGAAAGGGACACTGCAGTGCACTGGAGCTGATTCAACATATGAGAAGAAATATAAACCGCACAAAGTTTAATGCGGATTCCGTCCACTGTTCCCCGTTGAACAGTTCAGAAGAGGACTACAGCGGTGGTACACAATCTCATCATTTATCATTGGCCGTGTTATTTTATTTCTGGTCCGTTTTGGGTTATTGTGGTTTTGGGGTTCGGTTGGTTGCTCAAGGACCGAGCGCGAGAAGTTATTCATAGCCTGCATGTGTAGGGTGAACCTTGAATTGCTCCTGCAGACTACAGAGCGGTGAACCGGGGTCGGGCATTCCAAATATTCAAATAAACAAAT
The DNA here is from genome assembly GCF_024139115.2 of Armigeres subalbatus. NCBI lineage: Eukaryota > Metazoa > Arthropoda > Insecta > Diptera > Culicidae > Armigeres > Armigeres subalbatus. The sequence goes on from NC_085140.1 coordinate 14,312,294, forward strand.
GCAAAACAAAATAACACTATACAGTAATTGGAAATTTAATAAGCTGATGGGAACGGAGCGGATGAGTCCCTTAGGAACATTTGTCCGTTTATTGTTTTGGGTCTGTCTAAGAGCAGTGAATCCGACCGCTTTCATTGCTCAAAACGTTGAAGGATTTTCCACACGTCTTTCTACGTTTGAGTTTGGTGGAGAACCGTGTTTTTTTTTCTCTCGCAGGGAGAAGAAGCTAAACCCAACGTGACATGAATTTCAACTGGATTCATGATTATGACTTGATGTCAGCAGCTTCGGATATGGAACAAATAAGACATTCGAAAGTGGATAGAAGGATCTCGTCAGATGGGAAGGAGACTTTGAAGCACAATCCCACGCGCAGACAGAGTAACAGACACGGGCAATACATTATGGAGGGTTTTCGGAGACTTTTTTAGTGACGATGACGGTGAAGTCGATTTTGATTGATGACAAGCAATCACGAAGATGACAGTCGGGCGATAGCTCAACGAGGTGGTCTTAGAATTTGGTTGGGTGATTGGTTGGATCGTGGCTGTTTTTATGGCACCCTTGACTAGCTGATTAATTTGATAGTTATTTTTAGAAAGTCACGTACCTATTAATATTATCTTTGAGCACAAACCCAAAGTATTCGGGAGAAAATGTTTTCTGACGTTACTCAAGTTGGATAATGAAAGGCTTTGTAAATGAAACGCAAGCTGAAGAATGAAAGAAATAGCAATGTGATCCATAAGAAGAATAAACAAATGGTGAGTTTTATCTCTCTCTATCAACAAGCAAAACGAAATCACGAAGATTGATTGAGTAATTGATGTGTTGACTATATCAATTTACGGGATGTTTTCGCATACGTTGATCGAAACCAAGTATAAACCAGCAAAATAAAATTAAATATGCGCGCCGGCAGTGATCAAAATATGTCATACGGCTGACCTCTAATTTCTTAGATCTTTTTTAAACTAGTATGAAACTTAATTTTTCTACAGCGTGTCATTACAACTTTGGATATCATATTGTACGTTTCTGCGACATTCACGTAAATTATAATTTTTATTGAACCTACAAAAACTGCACTTACAGTAAAATCAGATGAGATTCAAATCTAGACCAACACTTGAAAAAGGAGTAACAGCCAAAATTAATTCCTTCTGATTCCTCGTCTACATATATAGCTGTATATGTGGACGGACAAGGAATCAGAAGGAATAAATTTTGGATGTTAAGCCCTTTTCAAATGTTGGTCTAGAAATAATGTCGATATTTTATAACATGCACATTGCACTGCCTTCTGGGGAAGTTCTAGAGTTATTTCTTCAACACTTCAGTACTATTTCAGGAAGATTTGAACAACTGATTGATCGTGTGATTGAAATGTTTTGGATTTGACCCTACTTATCGTACCTATCAACACATGGGCAGGGACCTACGACTCATGTGCACAATTAAATTGCATCACCTTCAAAGATCGATAACATTTTGCCTTTTAGGTTGATTTCAATGAAATTTGGGTACGATGATCTCACAGAGTGCTATTTACACTGCGTAAGTTGCATTATGAGAAGTCCAGGAGTTTGGAAAATACCGTCGATAAAACAAAACATGAGTGTGAAAATTATACGCACTCTCGTTAACAACCAATGTCTTATGGAAAAAAGTAAGTAATCCGATTCCGTGCAAATTACCAATAAAACATCAGAGTTGCAGCATATCGGAAGTACGGGCTAAAATGAAAACATAAGCTTTGAAAACATCCTAAATTCGTCATTGCGGAACATAATACGTTGAATTGATCTTTTCCGTCAACAATTTTTTGACTTTCCGTCAACTTTCCGAACCATGTCTCTATAATTTAAAAATCAAAATTTAAAAAAAATTGGACTTCTGAAATCTAATTTAGGACTGATGCTTGCCCGACTTTATATTTATGAGATCGGTACAAACCACTTCATATTTTTTGATTTTTGCAATCGATTTTTGAAATAGGGGGAATGACGGCTTTGGCAGGTTTTGTTCTATCATTGGCAGGGGTTTTTTTATGACTGACTATGCTCAAATTTGGCCTAAACATTCTTTGCATATCAAAGAACATTGTGGCCAAATTTCATAAAATTTGGTCGACACAAACCCCCCTGACAATAATAGAACAAAACCTGCCAAAGCCGTCTTTCCCCCTAGTTAGTGGGTTCTTTACGAAAGTTGACCTTAATTAAGTCAAATAATCGTCTTCGATTGAGACAATAAAGCGAGATAAGTGAGGGGGCAAGCAAAGGAATGTTGATACAAGCTCTTTTCGTCGTTGATACGAACTCGACGACTTTTTTGACAGACAAGACTATGGCGAAGGCCAGGTGGAAGGAGTACTTCAAAGATTTCAATATAGAAGGATGAAGAACTGAGTACCGGCTGGTTGAATGGCCTCATATCCCCAATCTAGGGCACAGACTAGGGTGTGCCAATTACAGAGGGATCATTTTTCTGAACTCAGCGTACAAAGTTCTGTCGCGTATTCTGTTTAACAGACTGACACCGCTTGAGGAGTCCTTCGTTGGCGAATACCAGGTTTTCATGAGGTACGATTAACGAAGACACAAAATGCGTAATTTCATTACTTTTGGAGATTTATTGCTTTTTATGTCAACAACCTTTGAACATGTTCGACGTACATATAAGCATAAGAGCATATGGAGACGCATGGTGCGCTGATTCATTAACTTGAAGATTGATTTTGATTTGTATAGTAGGAAATGGTTTTTCGATGAAGTATTCCGTACATTCGCTTACAACTCTACAGTTCTGGTATCAATTTAAAGTTTGCTTCTTGTACTTTGTTTGAGATTGACTGCCACAATTTGCCCGTTGTCAAGTTGCAGTTAAATCAAATATGACTAAAAATCCAATAAAACTGTTCAAACTTTTTTATTTTTCAGGTTTTAAAGTTGCAATAGCCAGCAAACGGCGTATTTCAATATTATCTGAAACTTTCTAGAACATGATAAAAATGTGGAAAAAATATAAAAAAGATATGATGAAAAACCCATTTTTAAAGGGTTGTCAGCACAAAACGTAAAAATTCTCCAAAATTAACGGAATTACGAACTCTAACTCGTATTAGGAATTTATGTATTACGAATCTTATGAATATTAGGTTTTTGGATGAATCACAATTCCAATAAGTATTGTGTTATACAACTTTCACGAATTTTGATCAACTATCACATCGTTATCTAAATCCAACACCTATCCAACACAAAGTCGCATAGCTAAGAAGTATCCAAAGTGGAAGCAATATAGACACATCATTTGATCGCATGCAAAGATCTTATGTTCACTGGGCACCCACATTTAGCATGTTCTACTTTACTTTGCAGTACTACCATTTCCAGGCACTTTTTTAATAATTTCATATTAAAACACAAGATTCTGAATTCTTAAAAGCCTCATAGGAAACGTAAAACGTTTATCAGAGCTCGAGAATCTCTTTTTGAAAATTTCTACTGCATCTTGACCTTCTCACCTCCAAGAATTTAGGAATAAATTGATTATACTTCCATAGGTAATAAAAAATCTATTTCCTAAGATTAGAATCTTAAATGTTAATATTCATTGAATTTTCTAAAATTTCTGTCAGAATGTTGAACTTCCACTCGGGATACAAGAAGATCAATTAAAAAGTTATAAATTACTTCGAACTATCAAAATGTTTTCTGAAATTAGGTCCATATACCACTAGTTTGGGGGGTAGGAGGTGTATGGCGAATGTCCACGATTCATACATTTTTTTGAGAATTTATATGAGCAGTTTTCCATGCTGGGGGAGGGGTGTCTATTAAACTGACCAAAACCTGTCCACGTGGTATATGCACAGCCCCTTAATAAAAGATGAAGTATCTCGAAATTATCTTAGAACTTAGAAAACTAGAATCACATCGGGAGACTATAAATTTAAAAAAGCTTAAAATCATCGAAATCCTTATTTTTCTGTCCAAATTGCAAAAAAAAAAAAATTTCAAATTAAAATCTGACAATAATCAACATCAAAAACCGTTAAATCCTCATCGGCGGCTTGCGAATAAGTTTGAATTGGGAAATTTTCTTGAATAAGGAACGGTTCAAGCCTTGAAAACAAGTTTATTAGAGATGGTCGGGTTTCGGGTTTTCAAACCCGTCGGGTTCGGGTCGGGTTCGGGTTTGGAAAATTAGAACAATGTCGGGTTCGGGTCGGGTACGGGTTTGTGAGATGATAAAATGTCGGGTCTGGGTCGGGTACGAGTTTGAGAAATAAAGTATTGATTTTTTTTTTATTCGTTTCTGATAAATTTAAGGCTTGCTCGTTGTTTGGGCCTATACCCTTTTGGGTGTCAAGAGAATATAAATTATCTTGTTTGAGATTCCCGCCAAAAAATTAGTTCGGGTCCAGCTCGGGTTTAAGACAGCAAAAATTGTCGGGTACGGGTCGGGTTCGGGTTTGATAAAATTTTTCATTCCGGGTTCGGGTCGGGTCCGGGTTTGAAAGGAATTTTCAAATCGGGTTCGGGTCGGGTTCGGGTTTACAAAATGTGAAACCCGACCATCTCTAAAGTTTATCGAACTTGTTTAGAAGTACAAAAAACCAGAATCGGATAGGCAGTCCCCACAGAGAAGCCATGATGAAGCCCTTTGTTCTCGCTCATTTTGCGTTGGGGACCAATGTCCTGATATAAGACCTGTATATGTACTTCAATTCTGTTTTGAAAGATCTAGAATTTTGCGAGTAGTAAATACTTATTTATTTATCATCAGACTATGGCCGGAGTGGCCTGTGCTGCACATAAAAGACTTCTCCATTCAGCTCGGTCCATGGCTGCACTTCGCCAACCACGCAGTCTGCGGAGGGTCCGCAAGTCGTCCTCCGCCTGATCGATCCACCTTGCCCGCTGTGCACCTCGCCTTCTTGTTCCCGTCGGATCGTGGTCGAGAACCATTTTCACCGGATTACTGTCCGACATTCTGGCTACGTGCCCGGCCCACCGCAGTCTTCCGATTTTCGCGGTGTGAACGATGGATGGTTCTCCCAACAGCTGATGCAACTCGGGGTTCATTCGCCTCCTCCACGTACCGTCCGCCATCTGCACCCCACCATAGATGGTACGCAACACTTTCCTTTCGAAAACTCCCAGTGCGCGTTGGTCCTCCACGAGCATCGTCCAGGTCTCGTGTCCGTAGAGAACTACCGGTCTTATAAGCGTTTTGTAGATAGTCAGTTTGGTACGGCGGCGAACTCTATTCGATCGGAGCGTCTTGCGTAAGTACGAACGATTTCCAGCCACTATGCGTCTCCGAATTTCTCTGCTGGTATCGTTATCGGCGGTCACCAGTGAGCCCAAGTACACGAATTCTTCAACCACCTCGATTTCGTCACCACCGATAGAAACTCGTGGTGGGTGGCTCACATTGACCTCTCTTGAGCCTCTTCCTATCATGTACTTCGTCATCGACGTGTTGATGACTAGTCCGATCCGTTTAGCTTCGCTTTTCAGTCTGATGTAGGCTTCCTCCATCCTCTCAAAGTTACGTGCCATGATATCAATGTCGTCGGCGAAACCAAATAACTGGACGGACTTCGTGAAAATCGTACCACTCGTGTCAATCCCTGCCCTTCGTATTACTCCCTCCAAAGCGATGTTGAATAGCAGACACGAAAGACCTTCACCTTGTCGTAACCCTCTACGGGTTTCGAAGGGACTCGAGAATGCCCCTGAAACTCGAACTACGCACATCACCCGATCCATCGTCGCCTTGATCAACCGTATCAGTTTATTCAGAAATCCGTTTTCGTGCATTAGCTGCCATAGCTGGTCCCGATCGATTGTATCATATGCGGCTTTGAAGTCGATAAATAGATGATGTGTTGGCACGTTGTATTCGCGGCATTTCTGCAATACCTGACGTATGGCGAACACCTGGTCTGTGGTAGAGCGTTCACCCATAAATCCCGCCTGGTACTGCCCCACGAACTCTCTTGCAACTGGTGTTAGTCGACGTCATAAAATTTGGGAGAGTACCTTGTAGGCGGCGTTCAGCAATGTGATTGCGCGGTAGTTGCTACAATCCAGCTTATCGCCCTTCTTGTAGATGGGACACACGACACCTTCCATCCACTCCTGCGGCACAACCTCATCCTCCCAAACCTTGGTAATCACCCAGTGCAGCGCTCTAGCCTGAAGCACCGTGTTTAAACAGCTCTCCTGGTAGTTGTTCAACTCCAGGGGCTTTGTTGTTTTTCAGCCGGCCGATCTCCTCCTGGATTTCCTGGAGATTCGGAGCCGGAAGTCGCATGTCCTGCGCGCGTGCTCCTAGGTTCATTACCATACCGCCACCATTGTCTGCCATATCGCCATTCAGGTGCTCTTCGTTGTGCTGCCGCCACCTTTGGATCACCTCACGCTCGTTCGTAAGAAGGTTCCCGTTTATGTCCTTACACATATCGGGCTATGGCACGTGGCCCTTACGTGAACGGTTCAACTTCTCATAGAACTTTCGTGCGTTATTAGCGCGGTACAGTTCTACCGTCTCTTCACGGTCTCGATCTTCCTGCTGACGCTTTTTCCTCCGGAAAATCGAGTTTTGTCTGTTCCGCGCCCGTTTGTATCGTGCCTCGTTCGCCCTCGTGCGGTGTTGCAGCAATCTCGCCCATGCTGCATTCTTTTCCTCAACTAACTGCTCACATTCGCCGTCATACCAGTCGTTTCTCTGATCCGGAGCCACCGTGCCTAGTGCAGCGGTTGCGGTGCTTCCAA